>NC_137790.1:61225546-61259876 GCF_963383645.1 Muscardinus avellanarius
TATATGACCAGCCAAGATACCTGGTGATAAACATTAGTTCTCAGGCTAACAAACATTAGTGCCTCGGGGTCACCTAGGGTAACATCATGACATTACTAAAGCCAAGGCCTATCCTCACTCCATCACACCATCCCCACCCTGTCCTCTTTCTTTCTTTTCCTCAAAATATGTGCTCAGGGTGCCCAAGATCTCTGAATCATTCAACACAGGCCTGAGATAGAAGCGATTTTGACTGGCCTCCCCACTCTCCCTCACACTAAGAGTCTCCAAGTCACAGCTGTAGAAGCAGCCTTCAAAACCACCGATCCCAAACTCCTATTTTGCAGATGCAAAAACAGACTCAGGAACACTAAATGATTTGCTTAGTGCCTTACAGTGAGAATTAGAACGAGGTCTTCTGGCAATTAATTCCTACACTTCTTTTCATTCCCTAGCTCTTGTTGCCTTAAAAGTAACAGCAGCTCAGCCATGCCTGGTTAGAGAGCTAATTTGCATCTCCAGAATCTCTTGGAGCCTATTGCCCAAGTGGACCATAAGATGAGGCAAATATCATTTAGCTTTTTGTCCCTGCCTCTCCACCTCGTCTCAGGATCTGTAAGACAATAGTTCTCAGCCTGAGCCGCACTCTAGAATCACCTGGGAATTTTGTTTTTGTTTTTGCTTTTAAATACTAACACCAAGTCTCATTTTATTAGTTAAGAATCCCTAGGGTTGAGCCCAGGCATCAGTATTTAAAAACACTTGTCAGGGTGATTCTAATGTGCAGGCAATGTTTAGAAGCTCTCAGCTGTTTTCTTTTTAGCCTAATTTTTCCCCACATCTGCTTTTCATTTCTGTTTCATTTTTATTTATTCTCACTCCCTTTTCTGCCTCCCTTTTAACTGGTTATGATAGAATTGAAGTCTATTTTTAAATAAATAAATGTATTATTAAAAATAAATGTATTATTTGCTGCTTGAGGTTAATTTTTAAATTGGGTGATTTGATTCTTTTTCTCTCTCCTTATACTTTCTCTTCTTCACCTCCACTAAACTTACTTAGATTGTCATTCATGTTACCTTAAATTAACTTATTTTCCTTTGTGAACTAAACCTGTGCAGGAGGGGAAAAGGGAGTATATCTCTATTTGGAGTTTCGAGAGAGGCCTTGTTTAATGATTACCAAAATAACTTTGACACTATTGCCTGCCTTTTCGTTTCAAAACCCTGGACACTGCATTGTTCTGGTCTCTGACCACATTCCAGCTGATCTTCTGTGCTGCCCTATAGCTTTGGTAACCTATGTGTCTCCTCACTGTGCTCACACTCCCCATGGTGACCACTTCTGGTTCGCAGCTCAGCTCTGGGTTTCTCTCCCATCTTCCTCTGCCTCTCACCCTGTCTCTAATAGTTGTACAGTATTGATTTGAAAATGCCTTACTGCCCTTAGTTCTTCAAAATCGATATAAACCCATCTCTCTTCTCTTTATTTCCAATCTCCATTAACAGTTATTTCTCCATTTAGTAATGCATAAAGCTGAGAATTTATGAATTCATTTGCTCAAGTGATAAATAAGTATTTATTGACCAGGCCCGGTGACAGGCCTGGGAAAAGTAGTTCTGGGAGATCGTATTATTGTTAACAGTTATTCATCTCTTCTCTCTTGGAAAGGTTCCCCATCCCCACTCATTGATGTATGATACCGTCTTCTGTGTGGAGAACAATACTCTCCTGCCCCATTGACTTGGGGTTTGGTTGGCCAGGTAACACATTTTGGCTGAAGGAATGAGAGGAGATATGATAAGAACCACAAGTCAACAAAAACTTCACAAAACAGGGCCAGTTTGGCAGGAATTCAGGCTTCTCTTCTTCCCTGAGAGCTGTACTCCCTGAGAGGTCCTGCTCTGCAGCATGGGCTCTGGAGTGAGAAGAAATGTGTAAAAGAGCTGTAGCCAGAAGCAGTCTTTGGATGAGAGTGAGAAATACTTGACTGTGGAAGCAAATGATGCTTCAGGATTATTACGGTGGCTGTCACGGCTTGGAGCTGGACTGACTCTCCTAAAAGTTCATATGTTAGGCAATGGAATGATGTTCAGAATTGAAATAATTTAATCTCAAGGGTTACTCTCATCAGTAAATTAATGCATTCAATGGTTAACAATTTGAGTGGATTTACTGGGTGATATCTAGGCAAGTATAGGGTGTGACTGGAGGAATTAGGGTAATGGGAATGTGACCTTGGACTGTATCCCTCCCTGGCCCCCTGGACTCTCTCTCTCTCTCTCTCTCTCTCTCTCTCTCTCTCTCTCTCTCTCTCTCTCTCTCTCTCTCTCCTAGCTGAAGTAATCTGAGTAGCTCTCCTCCACCACACCTCGCTGCCATGACCCAGCTGACCATTGTAGGATATGTGAGTCCAAATGAACTTTTCCTCCTCTAAGTTGCGCTGGTCAGGTGTTTTGGCCACAGAAGATGATGGTAATACAGTAATACAGTAGTTAACTAAGAAGTGCAGCAGTGATGACTGGCACGCTGCCCTGGCCATCCGAGGCAGAGGAGGATCTCCAAGTCACCAAAATTTATCTCTTCAGACATTTTCAAATTTTCCTTTTCTGTTGTGTCCTATATTCAGTTAGAATTCAATTCATCCTGTGGATTCAGCATCCACTTTGCCATCTCCTTCTCACTGCTTGTCATTCAACAAATAGTTGAAATATGGTAGCTTCTCTTTGGCTTAAAAAATGCTTTTTCATGCATCTTTTTCCTGATAAGCTACACTCACATTGTATATTGGTTATGAACATGTGTTGCAAGTAATAAAATCCTCAACTTGAACTGATTAAACAATGGAGAGATTTCCTAGTTCCCTTACTGGAAACGTTGACCTAGGAATGACTTCAGGAAGGTATGCTCCAGTAGTTTAAACAATGACAAGAGCTTGCTTTCTCTCCGTTTTTTTTCTTCTGATTTTTTAAAATATAGATTTATTGATATATACATATTATTTACCATAAAAGTAGCCTGTTTAAAGAACACAATTCAGTGGTTTTTAGTGTATTCAGACTTGGGCAATCATCGTTAGAATAAATTTTAGAATCCTTTTTATTACCTCAATAGAAGCTCTGTATCTTTTAGGTATTACCATCTATTATGTTCATACCTCCCTTATCTCCCTAAGCAACTACTAATCTGCTTTCTGTATCTGTAGATTTACCCATTCTGGACATCTCATGCAAAGAGAATTACATATATATATATATATATATATATATATATATATATATGTGTGTGTGTGTGTGTGTGTGTGTGTGTGTGTGTGTGATTTTTTAAATGACTGACTTCTTTCCTTTAGTATAATACTTTTTCCCACATTGACCATTTGCATATTTTAGAGATATGTCTATTCAGATAATGCTTGTTTATAAATAATTTGTCATCTTATTATTTAATTGAGTTATTTATATGTTCCTAATACACAAGTCTTTTATCAAATATATATTTTGCTAGTATTTTCTTCCATTCTGTGGATTGTTTTACTTTCATTTTGACAACGTCTTTTGAAGCACCAACTTTAATTTTGATAAAGTCCAGTTAATCTCTTTTCTTCTTTTCTCACATGTGCTTTTGGTGTCACATCTAAGAGTGTAAATATCTCACAAAGACTTACCATGTTTTCTTTTCTCAGAATTTTTAATTTTTAGCTCTTTTGTTAATGTTTCTTATGGCTTGAATCTGGAATGCTCCCCAAACACTCATGCACTGAAAGCTTGGCCCCCACTAAAGCAGAACTGTGAGGCTTTGGAAAGTGACTGGACCATGAGGCTCTGATTTCATCAATGACTTGATATGCTGATGGGTTCATATTTGGGTGGATTTGGGGGAAGTAGTGGAAGCTATAGATGGGACCTAATTGGAAGAATTAAGCCACTGAAGATGTGCCCAGAAGGGTATATCTTGTCCCTGACCCCTTCCTCATGCTTTTTCTCTCTCTCGCTCTGCTTCTCAGCTGCCATGAAATGAGCCATTCTGCTGTCACATCCTCTCTGCCAAGATGCTTTGCCTCACTACATGCTTAAAAACAGTGGAGCCAGATAACCTAATCCCCTGAAGCCATGAGCCAAAGCAAACGTTTCCTCTGTTTAGTTGTTTTTCTCAGGTATTTTGTCACAGCAATGGTAAGCTAACATAGGGTCTTGGCTATTTTGAATACATTTTTGTAGATTGTATGAGGTAGGATCACAGCTTTATTATTTTGTATGTAGCTATTCGATTCTTCTAATATTAGTTATTCGAAAGACATTTTATCCACTGAATTTCTTGACACTGCAACAAAAAGGTAAATAAATGTAGAAGTCTAAATGTCTGGAATTAGACACTGATGATGATTGCACAACTTATCATCCTGAGCATCCATCTCAATTTGTCATGTTCTATCATTCTTTCTTTGAATATTTATCTTTTAGGAAGAATCCTTTTATAGCCACTCTAGGTTTTTTGTTTTTTGTTTTTTGCGGTACTGGGGATGGAACCCAGGGCCATTCTACCTCTGAGATACACCCCCAGCCCTAATTTTTTACTCTTTATTTTGAATCAGGCTCTCACTGAGTTGCAAAGGCCCTCACTAAGTAGCTGAGGTTGTCCACGAACCACGATCGTCCAGTCTCAGCCTCCTGAATGCTGGTATTACAAATGTGCGCCACCACGCCTGGCTATAGCCACTCTTATATCCAACTATTTGTATGGCTTTCAAAAGTTTTAAGGGAGTCCATATGAAGATTATTATTATCTGTAGAGATGGATTGGTTATCCAATGGGAATTGTATAGGCCATATCATGGTAAAAATTTTTCTGTGGTTCAACCATTGATTCCAGCCTCACTATCTAGAATTTCTATCTTGTCACCTTTTCAATCAGTCAAACCTAATTTGCAATTCCTAAACTCACAAGAATAGGCATGTGAGCCCAGAGCCATTATGTTAATTTTGAATGCGCTCAATTGTCTAGTGGACTAGTCATACGGGTGCACTATTCCACTCTGGGTATATACCAAGTGGAAGAGCAAATAACAGAAATTTGCTTAGTAGGAGTAAATGTGCTTGGTCAGATCAATGCCGTGATTTAAAAGCTTTGTACAAAAAATATTCTAGTCAAAAGCAGCTTCACAGCAGTGTTAAAACAGACGACAAAACTCAAAAGTGTTTATCACTGTAGTTCTCCTTTATCCAGAGATCACTTTATGCTTGTCTATTATGCTTCAAGTCAAGGAAACATTCTATCTTTTAACTGATTTTTATAGGCTTCTGATCAGATTCCTAATCGTTCCTTATATGTGATTTAAAAAAATCACTATTTTTATTATGTGTTGATTTTATAATTGTAATTCTAGAAAACCATCTTTCAGTAGTCCTAACCATTGCTCATTTCCCCCCATGAGACTGTAAATTGTATAATATAAAAATTGAATAGCAATCTTTGTATCTCTTAGAGCACCTGGCACAGCCTTGCACATTATGAGTAAAATGAACTGAATCTTGATATAACTTATTATCCTCAAAACACTTTTACTGGTAATTTTATTTGTCTTTATGTTATTGTATGTGACAGTAAGCAGAAATTTTTAAAATTTGTCATTGTGGCTAATGTCAATTTCCTGAATCACATAGCCACTCACTTTGGTATTGAGTAGAATTCTGAGAAGAGCACACATCGTTTTATGTAAAGACACTCAGACAGCAATGACTGAGAAACAGTTATTACAAGCATATTATCTCTATCTGAGTGGTTCTCAAACTTAGGTATGGATTAGAGTCATTGGCAGGGCTTGATGATGCATAATTAGGCCCCAACCCAGAGCTTCTTATACAGCAGGTCTGGAATAGGGACTCAGAATTTACATTTCTCACAGCCTTTGTTTTCAGGTGATGTGGACTAACTCCAGTTGGAGAACCATCGGTCTCCCCTCTCAGTTTTTGGTGTTTTAATTAAAGCCCCAAAATGTGATCTGTGGGTTCCCAATCTTGGCCAAACTTGACAATGTATTAGAAGTCAAGGAGTTCATGTTCCAGCTGTTATTTCTGAGTCAGGATCTGTATTATAACAAAGTCTCTCAGGCAATTTGTATGCAGCCCTTAAAATTAGAGAAACACTGACTCAGAGCACTGTAAGAGTTCATTTGCAGAAAAGGCCAAAGAAGTGTAATGTGAAAGATGATCTAATTAAAAGTAACAGGGACCTGCTAGTTTTTGCATCCTTGCACTAATCTCAGAGGGCCAAGAAAACAAGGTGACTCAATCAGTCAGGGTCTTGAACAGGACACAGACTGGACTATTCAAAGAGGAAATTGAAGTGACTTCAATAAAGACATTTTGCAAAGGTATGGCCTAGAACAAGATGATCTTTAATAGACAGTATTGCATTTAGGTATTATTAATGGTAAAAAGCTGTTACTACTCTTAAAACAAAAATGAGTAAGGGGAGGTGCTATAGGGGACTAAAGAGTAGAAAAATACTCAGACATCTTCTTTTTCTCTGTATCCTTTAGTGTCCTCAGGAAATTTCCATTGGTCAAGCCCACCTAGATGGCCAAAGGAAGAAAACCAAGCTGGTTTCGTTTCTGGAAGTCAGCCTCCCAGGGCACAGAAGAGTATGCAGAAAAGTGGATAACTATACTTTTAAAAATCTTATACTCGGACAGCCTCAGCTACTTAGTGAGGCCCTCTGCAACTCAGTGAGACCTGGTTTCAAAATAAAGAATAAAAAATAGGGCAGGGGGTGTAGCTGGGAGGTCAAATACTCCTGGGTTCCACCCCCAAACCCGCAAAAAAAAAAAAAAAAAAAAAAAGCTTATACTTATTGGCCAGGCATGATGGCACATGTCTGTAATCCAAGTATTTGGGAGACTGAGACAGGAGGATTACAGGTTCAAGACAGCATTAGCAACATAGTGAGACTCTCAGCAACCTAGCAAAACTGTTTTCAAACAAAAAAATAAAATACAATAAAAAGGGCTGGTGGTATATAGTTCAGAGGTAAGATGCCTCTGAGTTTAATATCCAGTTACACACACACACACACACACACGCACACACAGTCTTTTATTGTTTATATGTTAATTTGAAAGTTATACCCTCATTTTTTCTTTCCAAATAAAAGTATGTGAGAAATATCATTAACATTAATGTAGAAAATCCAAATATTCCTCTTTCATTTTCAACCTCAAAATACTCTACTGACTCTCACCAAAAGCGTAAGCACATAGGCAGTGAGTGATAATAAATTAGATAATGAACAGTGAGTGAGTTGTTCATCCCTGCTGACCAAGATTGTCTGCAGAGCTTACGTGGCAAATGAAGGGTAAGAGATAAAGGTGGCTGTTCATTTCCATTACTCCAGGAACTGTGCAAAGGCTGGGAGAGTTTTGTTGGAATGAGCAGGAGAGAGGATCAAACTAGAACCCAGCTGATAACGGGAGTGTCCGAGGCAATTGTTTTCCTTAGTTATTAAGAATGTGAGTGTAGATTCTTTTGAAGATGGGCACTCTTTTGTGTTGCATACCCCAATCCGAATTTACCAGAGTTTAACAAATGTAGGTGAATTGCCTGAAGCTCTTCTTAAAATGCAAATTTATACTCAGTAAATCTGTTGTGGGGACTGAGATTATACAACAAGCTTTTAGGTGCTGATGTTACTGGCCTTAGGAACACACTTTTACTAGCAAAGACCTGAAATAAAGAATATCAAAACGATCCCAATTTCACTGCAACTAGAACTTTTCCATCTTTGGCCTTCTGAAAATGGTAATAATCTGGGAAGATCCATGGAAAAGGAGAATATGATTCATGGAAAAAGTATCATTAATTTTTTCTAGCTCCTAAAGCTTTCCCTCATCAAGACAATGCTGTCAAATTTGTTTTTTTTTCCTTCAACTTCTCTCTTAGCTTCTAACATACTCTTTGACAAAATTGCTATTAGACCTGGTTGTGAATTATCCTCCTAATCACAACTTTGACTTACCATATAAATAATCTTTTCTTTTCCTTTTTAAAAACTTTTTATTGGTGCATTGCAGTCATACATCTTAATGGGATACAAGATGATGGAGACATACATATACACATAATTCAATTAGCCTGTACCCAGTTCCCTCAGCATTCCCTTCCCATCCCTTCTTTTCTTGCTTGGCTTAGTGATTGACTATGATATGTTTGTTAAAATGCATCATGCATACATTTATAGGGAAATGGATAGAACTGGAGGACATTATGCTAAGTGAGATTAGTCAGTCACAAAAAATAAGAAATAGGATGCTCTCCCTAATAGATAGGGATAAATCAGTCATAGGAGGAACTCTAGATGAAGAAGATTCTGTAACTAAGCAAATAATGTGACCTGAGAGCATGGGAGGGGGGAAGAGGGAAATCCTCTAATATGCATGATGTATTTTAACAAACATATCAAAGTCAATAACTAAGCCAAGCACAAGAAGGGGGGCAGGGGAGGAAATGGGGTGGGAATTGGGTAAGAGCTAATTGCCTGATGTGTGTATGTATGTCTTCACCATCTTGTATCCCATTAAGATGTACGACTACAATAAAACATTAAGAAGTATTAAATTCACAAAAAATAAAATAAAGTGGCATAATCTGATGTTCTCAACTACATAATATCCTCGTGAGTCAGTCATCTCCACCATAAACGATAAAAACTATGTCTAAAAGATGGAACAGACACTTGTATTTTCCCCCTCAAGGTAATGGCAGTGAATCAATCAACACTTAAAAAACATCTAGTACATAGCTCACATTATAGTGTATATTGGGAGAATGTAGAAAGGACATGGACTTTGAATCTAAAAGGTAACAGCTGAGAGAACAAAACACAACACATGAAACAATAACACAAGGGCCATGGGTATACAAAATGGAAGTGATATTTGAATTGTGTCCTAAGAAAAAGGTTAGTGTTTGTCTAGTTGTGGAAAATATTTAGGGTGATCCTAAGTGTTGTTTACAAGCAGTGATATTGGTAAGGAATATGAGGCAAAGATGTGTAACATTTATCAGATAAGCCAGAAAATTGTTGAGAAAAGGCTAAATGGCCACTTCCTTTTTCTCTTCTTCTTTTTTTTTTTTCAGTACTGAGGATGGAACTCAGGGGGCATTCTTTCTCTGAACTATATGCCCAGCCCTGTTTTTATTCTGTATTTTTGAAACAGGGTCTCAGAATTTCAAAGGGCCTCATTAATAGCTGAGGCTGTCCATGAACCATGATCCTCCTGTATCAATCTCCCAAATGTGGGATTCCAAGCATGCTACACCAAGCCCAGCTAAATGATTATTTTCAAAGGGTTGTGGTGGAGATCTTCCTCAAGTGAGATGAGAACATTGCTCTTCCAAATGTTTTAAGGTCATCAGTACAATTTAGCATGCATGCTGGGTGAAACCTTGATTTTACTGCTACCAGATTCTACTTAGAAACACATGTGACCCTTACTTTATGCCCTGAGGATTAACAAGAGTGAGATATTTCAACTATTTCCAAGTTTAGCATTTCCCTTGAGTATTTTCCTAGACACATTGGCCTTAATTTGGCATAAATCACATTTAGGACTGATAAGTAGACATTAGAAAAAGTTAGACTAAACAACTTGGTACATATTTTACTAACATAATTTTGGCCACAAAACCTCATATGCCTTTTGACCTTTGTTTGTTTTCTGAAAACACCGCTGAGACCACCACCACCATCAGGGAATGTCACTGATAGCCTAAAAAGATTCAAACTTAGAATGCTATACCACTAAAATTTCACGTTGTTCAAAACACTAGAACAAAGAAAACCCAGAATATTTGGTTCATATGGAAGTCAAAAGAAAATTCAATGCAATGACCCAGGGAGAGTTGACCCATGTGCTGATGCTCTGCATCCATCAAAATGATTGAGGAGAACTCCCAGGTTGAGCCTATATTTAGCTCACCGGAATCCACATCTGTTCTCTTTCGCCAAGACCTGACTATGCTCTGGCTTAATCAGCTGTCTCAGAGTTTAAGGCCCGTTGTCCTTTCCCAATATAAATAGCAAGGCAAAAACTTTTGACTCCACATTGGAACATTATCAAAACCCAACAGGTGTCTGCCTTTGCTGACCTCTGGGGCCCTTTCCCCTGCCAGGGAAAGGGCTGTCTGCTCCTCCCCAAAGGAATAGCCCCAAACCTGACACCACAGGATGACAGCTGTCCTCCTCTTACAACACATGCCTGCAAGAAGAAAAACCAAGGAGCAACCACCAAGAATACATGGCACCAGCCGCTCCTCCTCATAAGGCACCCACTGGGAGGTAGGGGGAGCACAGCAAAGCTCTGGAGATCTTGGGTTTCTTATAGCTACAATTGGTGGAAATGTGAAAGATTTGGGAAGTTATAGGCTGCTAGCAGGAAAACTCAATAATGTAGAGGTAAAGCTAATGTCTTTGGAACATGGTTAATAAAAATGAAATTCATAGTTGTTCAAAATGGTTCTCAAAGGGAAGGATTGAAATGGTGATGCTGCATGATTTTTTCTTTGAATAATTAGTTACCAGATTACTATGCAGATAAAAATAGAGTGCCCACGAAATTTGTTTACTTATTTATTTATTTATTTTGTGGTACTGGGGTTCCTGGAAACCCTTCTACCTCCGGGATACACTCCCAGACCCATTTTTATACTTTTTTAAAAATTTGAAACAGGGTCTCTTAAGCCAGCGTGGCGGCTGGCTTCGAACCTGTGCCATCCTCCTGTCTCTGCCTCCCAAGCGCGGGGATTACAAGCATGCACCACCATGCCCAGCAAGTCCCCACTGATTTTGAATTTCAGGTAAATAACAATATTTTGTATGTCTCATGTAATATTGGGATATACTGATACTAAAAATGCCATTTGTGTTACCTGAAATGCAAAGTTAATTGGATGTTGTATATTTTTTTAATAATGTGCTTTCAAGTCCAACAACCTGGTTTGCTCTTAGATTCCAGATCATTCTTATCTTGAGACAAAGCATGGCATTCCCATTACAATTGAAACTTTATTCCAAGCTTTGGAGATAAATAGGAAACTTCAGCCATAGGCTCTTAATAACCAAGTTTATCTCTCTGTATTTTGTTGGTCACTTATTCCTGCTCTTTTTAATTTTAATACTAGTTTAAAGAACTTGTGTTTTGTTTTAGACAAATAGTTCATTGATTTTTAATGAGAACTGTGACAAGTATATTAAATGCTATTTAACTTAATATGATTAGTATCTGTCCCAGGCTGAGCCAGGCATCCGAAAAGAGAAGGACTAATGAGATGGTCTGTCAAGAATGTCTTGCAATCCTGCCTCTGACGGACTATATTCACGCACACAAAAAGAACAAAAGTATGCATGGTTTGCCATTCAGTAAAATCATATAAATATATACCTAATGCTAATATGTATCATCCTCTGGAATAGACACTGAAGATGTAGAAATTGATGATTCATGGCCCCAAAGCACTGGCTGTATGAGAGGAAACATACAAGGAAGGAAAAATAATTGGTAGTACCAACAAAGACTTCATAGAATAGGAGATGGAAACAGAAAATCTTTCTTTTTCTAGAGTTTCTGGTTGTCCCATTTGCATGTTTAGAATTACTTCCATTATTCTTTAAGAAATACTGTTATAGTTCCTGCATGCTGATAGCATTTTTTTTGGTAAATTTTATAAATTTAATAGAGGAAATAAAATTACAGAGCAAAGAAACCATACATGGCATTGAAGGTCTATTAGCATTCTGCAATTATATGTAAAATTTGTGGATATAGATAATGCAATTTTTATAGGAAAGAGAGGTTTACAGTTTTTATTTTTAATTCTCAAAGTGTTCTATGACTTTCAAAAGTTAAAAAAAAACCTCTGTCAGAGAAATCAGAAAGTATTCATCCAAAATGACGTTACTCTATAATCAATAAAGATATATTGAGAAACAATTTCATGTAGAGCTGTTGAAACAGGTATTGGAGAACAAAATCAGAGAGACACTAATCTTGTGTAAAAACAATTTCAACTCTAAAGGCAAAAAGTGGTAACATATATGAGCAAAGTCATATATTTATACTAAAATCATGCTACTGAGGAGATATAGAAATCTTCTATTCCATTAAAATTGAGAATAAACTTGATTCCAAAATTTTAGAAAGATCTTAACAACCATTTCAAATTTTCATATATATATATGATATATATTATTCTTATAATAATAATAATATATTATTCTTACTTGTAAACATTAACTCATGAAGCCAAAGGTTAGTAAAATTCAGAGCAGAAATCCTAAATATACTCAAATCTATTCTTATTTTTAATTTTTTTTTTTTGGTGGTGGTACTGAGGTTCCTGGAAACCCTTCTACCTCTGGGCTATACTCCCAGACCTATTTTATATTTTTATTTGGAAACAGGGTCTATTAAGCCAGCGAGGCTGGCTTCTAACCTACGTGATCCTCCTGTCTCCGCCTCCCAAGCACAGGGATTACAAGCGTGCACCACCACGCCTGGCTTATTTTTAATTCTTTTAAATATTTTTCATAATCAGCCTCTAAAAGTATATTGGATTCTGGGCATGGTGGCACACACTTGTAATCCCAGCATTTTGGGAGGCTGAGACAGTTGGATCAGAGTTTGCAGACAGCCTTACCTACTTAGTGAGGCCCTCTGCAACTTAGTGAGACCCTGTTTCAAAATAAAGAATAAAAAATAGGGCAGAGGGTGTAGCATGGAGGTCGAATGCCCCCGGGTTCCATCCCTAGAACCTCAAAAAGAAAGTATATTATAGTAACTGTTTTATGATTATAATGACTCTATAAGAGATAACTTTTTGAAGGCTAAACAATCATCATAAATATTGCAATATACAAATGAACTGTTTTTTGGACCTATAATTTGGTTTACAGTGATATTAATAGTAGAAGCCATTAGGGATCAATGTCTCTCTCTGTGTACTGGACACAGAGCAGAATTAAATGGTTCCTCTTGCAAAATGTGCAGCAATGGATGGATGTATGTTAGAGACGTCCATTAAATATATACACAAAATCAACCTATCTGCTTTTGGGATTGGTTCTTGTTTTTGTTGTTGTTGGTGGACTAGGAGGTGTATGAAAGAGTTCTAAGAACTCATAAAGGATTGCAACTCAGAAAGAACTCTTACCATTTTCTCCAAATACAGTGAAAAGTGCAGCATTGCATCCCTGTCCAAAGGCTAATCCAATGCCAGGACCAGGATTAGCAGTGTCCAGTGGTGTGTGGACCTCATGTATGACTTCTGATCATGGCTGAGGCATTGTTTTTTACATTTTTATTTTGCACAAGAAGATTTTGAGATTTAACAAAGTTGTATTACTTGCCAAAAGCAGGAAATCTTAAAAAGTAAAAATAAGAAAGAAAGAAAGAAAGAAAGAAAGAAAGAAAGAAAGAAAGAAAGAAAGAAAGAAAGAAAGACATTCTGAGTGTGGGTTGTCACAAGAGTTCTGGAAGCAGTTGAGAATACCATGAAATGAAGGTGTCTGGGATGGATAGAGACATTGGGAAAAATTATCCTACTGGTGATGATTTTACTTACTTACTCTCTAGATTTGGAGATCTTCTAACAAGTTCATCATCATTCCCATGATACATTTATTGGGAAATCTGCTCTTTTAGCAGATTGTTTTATAGAAAAATGTTACTGAATACAGATGTTGCGATTCAATGTAATATAACTTTATGTACCTGCAATGATGAACCATATTATGATGATATTTCCTGGGCTTTAGATGTTTGACAAGATAATCACTCTATGGAGGCAAGTGAATAAAAAAGGGAAGTATTTTATTCTGGTAAAATAGTGTAGTTTAGATTAAAAAATATTAGCAAATGCAAATAAAACCAAGCATTTATTTCAACAGATTTTTGAATTTTGTTAACTATTTAGATCCACTAGATTACTGTGGCAAAGACTAGTAATTCGCAGCAAACATGTGTATGCTTCTTGACATGACTTCCTAGCCTCCCTTCCAGTTAAATTGAGGCCATCTGCCTAGTGCTGACAAGTGTCATTTGTTGCTTCTAATTTAAGGCAATTAATAACTACAATGCACCAGGCACAGTGATACATACCTGTAACTCCAGTATTTGGAAAACTGAGACTGGAAGAGTGCAGTTCTTAGGCCAACCTCATCAAATAAGCAAAAGCTTATGTCAAAAAGAATTGAGGATGTAATTGAGAGGTAGAATGATCTTGGATTCCATTGCCAGCACCCACCCAACTCACCCTCAAAAAATAAAACACAACCACAACACACCTCCATCCCTTTCTTCTTTTATTCTTTGTAACTTTGGGGATCAAAATTTCAAATGGCATAGCTCTGAGACACAGAAGGACCACTTGACCTAGGTTTTCCACAAGTAGAAACAACTGTTCAATGTGTTCAGCCACAGAAATTTGAGGAGTTAGTTTACTGCAACTTTTTTTTTAAAGTGTAAAGACCAGCATTATCAGCACCCCTTGGAAAACTTACTAGAAATGAAGAATCTCTTTCTCAAGCTCAGAGATATCAGAATATAAAAAATTGAAATGATTCCTAGATGATCGATAAGTCTATTAATTTTAGAAAATCTGTAATAAACTATATAGTACTTATAATTCTGGTAACTTGAAGTAGTAGTGGTGATATTCAGAGAGCTCCAAATCTGAATTAGTATGAAAGTCAGTAGGTTAGATTTTTAAAAGCTCAGAAATCTGAGACCTACTGGGTAATAATCTCTGGAGGTAAGCCTAGGAATCTCTATTAAATCTTTTAGAGATTCAGAAACTGTCAGTTTTAATTAGGAATGCAGAGAAGTACACACTGTCACCTTAAATTTTGCTATCTTAGGATACTTATGAATTATATACATCTTCCAAGTTTAGTGAGTAGATGTTCTATGAAGAGTCCCATTGCAGAGGTTTGATGGAGTTAATCATTTTTGACACTTGTTATCTGATCTTGGGATGCAAAAAGACTCACCAATTATTCTCAGAAACTGGTGGGAGACTTGTCCAAAGAGGGGAAAGATATGAATGTACTGCCTCTGCTTGTATGGCCTTCCCTAACTAATTGGCTTGCTTCAGCCCTTGCCAAGCTACCTGCATAAAAAGCTTTAAAAAGCCTCTTTGGTTGTCTTCATTTAGCAGCTCCCTTATCAGAATGAGACAGCTCCATTTCCCTTTGTAGACAGACGTCCAAACACTGGCTATTTCCTTCTATATTTCTGCTTTCTTCTTTGCAGGTCAAAACAACACTAAGAAGAATTGTAAACCAGTAAATTTAATACCAGGAAACAGGAGAGAACCTGGCTGCTTTATGCAATAGCCATATAGAGTCCCTCTTTTAAAGATCCCCACTGGGATGACTTTTATTTCAAACATAATCAAATAAAAAATTTTCTCTGTGCCCCTTGATCAGCAGCTTCCAGCTCCTTCAGGCTCCTCTTGGGTACCAGCCTTTTGTCTGTGAAAGCTCTTTAAGCACCTAACAAGAACATTTTTAACACGGTGTTGCATGGTGTTTTATCAAAACAACATCAATTTTTAAATTTAAAAAATCTGATTTTTTAAAATAATTTTGCAAATTGAAGACAGCATCCAAGATGGCTCAGCCAGATGAGCAGACATTTTCTTTCTGCCATGAAAACTCCTGTGCTTAGAAAAGAATATTTCCATGAAAAACCGAAGATCCAACAGCTATAAGAAGTGTCATTCATTTCAAATACTTGGGAATAGGTAATATGACTGGAGGGGAGAAGGGAGTCTGTCAGTAGGGGCTGTAAGGGCTTGAGACTCAAAGAAAGAGAAAGGAAATAGTAGGGATATAGGAGGCAGAAAGGAGCAAGTCCTGAGAAGGAGGAGGAAATAAAGGAGAGATGTTGCTAGTAAGACTATTGTTATTCATGGTTTAAACAGTAAATCCTTCACAAGAAAAACCAAACTACAAACCCTTAGGATTTGTTTTTCAGTATCCATAAGAATAGTAGCTGTTGGAATAGATATACAAGAAAAAAATTGCACTGAAGATAAAGAAAAGCATATTTCAGTTTAAACAAGTGGTTAATTCATTAGTATCTGCATGGGGTGGTTGTATTGCTAGTAGACTTATATGTAGATATCTTAAATAATTATTGATTTCTTCTATACAGGATGATCTGACTGGTGGAATATGAGAAAAACAAACAAAAAAAAAACAGAATCGAGAAATGCTTAATTTTTAAAAATGTCTCTAAAAAGTAAGGTTTTCCATGAAGAGACAGTCTTCCAGTCTTTTTCCTCCCCATCCCCCCATCACACACATCAGTTTGGAGTTTTCTTACCATTTCAGCTCAGAATCTGCTCTGACCTGGGGTCACCCTAACCTGAGGCAGTCTTTGACTTTTGCTTTCTTTCTTTAAACTCCTTTCTCTTATCCTTCCTTGCCCTCTAGTCTAAACTCTCCCTTCATTTCATTTGCTTCTCCCCAAGGCAACTTTTCTTGCCTTCTTTGAATGTAGAAATGCTGCCTACTGCTTCTACTTCACGCCCTAGGAGAGCCTGATTTTGCATGAGAAAATGTAAATCTGTCCTCTCTCTGGGCAGTAATCAATTCCTGGAAATGCCACTGGGAGTGGACCATGTTCCATGAGTCAGTAAGTACAGATGCAGAACAATACATTCTACTCAGAGGGACAACTAGATTAGAAGCTACAAAACAGGACCCATTAAAGCCTAGAATCTATTGTAATGAGAGAAGCCATGACACTGAGACCCCCCCAAAAAGCTTTATTTGTAAAAGGAATCATGTATCAAACTTCTTTTCACTATGACTGAAATCCTCTATATAAACAATTTAAGGGAGTAAAGTTTATTATCACTTACAGTTTCAGTTGATGGTTGGCGGGCTCCATTGGCTTGGGCCTAAGATGTGGCAAAACATTGTGGTGGAAGGGTATGGCAGAGGAAAATGGCTCAGCTCATGGCAGATAGGAAGCAGGGTGTAGGAGGGGTTAGGGAAAAGACATATTCTTCCAGGGCACACCCCAGTGACCTACTTCCTACAACAATGTCCCTCAACCAGTATTTTCCACCAACTCCTAGTGCTTCATTCAATAATGGATTAATAACCCATTAATCAATGGATTAATTTGTTGATGAAGTCAGAGCTCTCATCATCCAAGCTCTTCCCCAAATTCCCATCACTGAACCTTGCTGCAGTAGGGGCAAAAGCTTCAAAATGGGAGCCTTGAGGGGACACTCCAGATCCAAGCCATGATATTATGGCTAGACCTTTTTAAAAAATGTAGCAAATTTAGGACTTCTGGGAAGATGGCAGCCAAGAGAAGCAGCACATGTCATTCCTGCTGACACTTGGTCTCTAGTGCCATGAAAATAGCAGTAAAAGAAGTAAATAATGTAAAGAAATAAAGAAGTAAAAATTTTATAAAATGCATGACAAATGAAAGGTGGCCGGAAAAAAAGCTAGAAGACCAATCAGAAAGCAGAAAAAGACTCTGCTTGCCTCCAATGGTTGCAGCCACAGGTACTGGCCACAGTGGTACCATCCTATCTTACCATGCCCAACTGCCAGAGACTCACAGATAAAAGCCCAATGACTTGAAAGAAAAATATAAGCTGCTAAAGCTCATCAGAATTGTAAGCTGTCAGTTCCTCATGGACAAACACTGGCTACTACTTGCAGCAATGGCAGCTGAGCTCATGACTCCATCCAGAAATTCAGAGCAATGCTCAACAACAACATAAGTGAACCTGCTGTACCTGTGGGAGAATGCTCAGCATGGCCATAGGGATAACCTAAGAATAATAGGCATGGAAGAGGGAATAGAAGGTGAAACAAAAGGGATCAACAAACTTTTCAAAAAAGTAATAGCAGAAAGTTTTCCAAACAAAGTAAGAGGTACAAAGGTATAGGAAACTTACAAAACCCCCCTTTAGACAAAATCAGAGAAAAGGTTCAATACGCCACATAATAGTCAAACTGATCAATGTAGAAGCCAAGAAGAGAATCTTAAAGCCAACAAAAATAAAATACCAAGTGACATTCAGAGGCAAACCAATTAGACTCACTCCAGACTTTCCAAACCAAGTCATGAAAACCAGAGGGGTCTAGAGTAAGATTCCAAACTCTGAAAGAAAACAACTTGCAGCCCCAAATTTCCTACCCAGCAAAACTGTCCCTCAAATTAGATGGGGAAATAAAAATCTTTCATTACAAAGAGAAGCTGAAAGAATTTATGTCTTCCAAACCAGCACTAGAGGAAATACCCAAGGAGATTGACTGCAAAGAAGAAATAAGTAATACACACCAGAATCAGAGAAACAAGATTTTCCATTAAGCAAAGAACTAAGCAAAGAAAGAAAAACAGAAGTTAAAACTCAAAATGTTAGGAATTAAAAATAATATCTCAATAATCATACTGAACATAAATGGCCTCAACTACCCATTAAAAATACTTAAAGTGGCAAAATAGATTAAAAACCAGAATCTATCTATCTGCTGTTTGCAAGAAATGCAATTTACAAGTAAAGATAGTAACAAACTAAAGGTAAAGGGCTAGAGAAGTTAATCCATGCCAATAGAACTCAAAGACAAGCAGGAGTACCAACTATCATAGCAGACAAATTAGACTTTAAGCCCAAGCTTATCAAAAGAGACAAAGCAGGTCATTTTTCTTACTGGTAAATGGAACAATCCGGCAAGAAGAAATAACAGTAGTCTACATTTATGTCCCAAATATAAGTGAAGCTACTTTTTTAGACAAACTCTGTGACATTAAGTCACACATAAGTCCAATACAATAATACTAGGAGACTTCAATACTGCTCTCACACTGCTAGATTGATCTAGACAAAAGGTCAATGAAAATGCCTCAGACCTAATGAACACCATAAGCCGAATGGACCTATTAGACACATGTAGACTATTCCACCCAATTACAGCAGACTTCACATTTTTATCAGCTGTTCATAAGACCTTCTCCAAAAAAGATCACATTCTGGGCCACAAAGTGAGCACTAGCAAATTGAAAAAAATATGACATACTTCCTTGTGTCTTTTCAGACCACAATGGAATGAAACTAGAAATCAACTATAAGAAGACCCAGAGAAACCACATAAATATGTGAAGACTGAACACCATAATGCTGTACAAAGTATGGGTCATAGAAAAAGTAAGGGGTGAAACCAAGAAATTTTTAGAAACAAAAAAATATGGATACAACATATTAAAACATCTGGGACACCTTGAAGGTAGTATTAGGAGGAAAATTCATAGCACATGAATGCCCACATAAGAAGAACAGAAAATCACCAAGTAAACACCTAATGACACACCTCAGAGCCCTTGAAAAACAAATAGTCTAACCCAAAAGCCAGTAGAAAACAGAAAATTATTAAAATCAGAGCAGAAATCAATGAAGTAAAGAATAAAAAACAATACAAAAAACTCAACAAAACCAAAAGCTTGTTTGTAAAAAAAACTAACATTATAGATAAATCACTAGCCAAATTAACAAAAATTATAATCAATCCAAATTATGAAGATAAGAGATGAAAGCAGAGATATTGCCACTGACAGTGTGTAAATCCAGTGTAATTCATCCCATAAAGAGAACCAAAGGCAAAAATCATATGACCATTTCATTAGACACTGAAAAAGCATTTGAAAAATTTCAACATTTATTTGTGCTAAAATCACTACAGAGAGTCAGAATAGAAGGAACATACTTCAATATCATAAGGACAAAATACAATAAGCCCACAGCCAACATAATATTAAATGGGGAAAAACTGTGAGAATTACCCCTGAACACAGGAACAAGACAAGAATGTTCATTATCACCACTTCTTTTCAAGACAGTACTTGAGACTCTAGCCAAGAGCAATAAGACAAGAAAAGGAAATCAAATGAGTACACATAAGAAAAGAACAATTAAAACTTTTGTTATTTGCAGAAGACCCAACAAATTCAACCAAAAGGCTTATGGAATTAATCAACAAGTTCAGAAAAATGTCTGGATACAAAATCAATATTAAAAAATCAGAAGATTTTCTGTATGCCAAACATAAATCTGAAGAAGAAATCCAGAAAACAGCTTTACTCAGGATATCACACACACACACACACACACACACACACACACACACACACACACACTAAAAAAAAAAACCTTAGGAATAAACTTAACCAAGGAGGTAATAGACCTCTACAAAGAAAATATTAAAACGTTAAAAAAAAGAAATCAAAGAAGACCTTAGAAGATGGAAAGATCTTCCATGTTCTTGGATAGGCAGAATAAATATCATCAAAATGCCCATGTAGATCCAAAAGTGATCTACAGATTTAATGCAATATCAATTATATTACCAAAGTCATTCCTTACAGGCCTAGAAAAATCAGTCCTTAAATTTATTTGGAACAATAAAAAAGCCAGAATAGCCAAAGTAGTTCTCAGCAACATAAAACATGCAGGAGGAATCATAATACCTGACATTAAACTATACTACAAAGCCATAGTAATAAAAACAGCATGCCACTGGCACAAAAACTGATACATAGACCAGTAGAGTAGAATAGGAGACTCAGAAACAAATCTGCACACTTAGAGCCATGATTTTTGACAAAGGGGTCAAAAGTATACACTGGAAAAAAAGAGCCTCTTCAACAAATGGTGTTGGCAAAACCGGTTAACCATATGAAGAAAAATGGAAATAATCCCCACTTTCTCACCTTGAATAAGAGTCAATTCAAGATGGATTTACTTGGAAATTAGACCAGAGACCTTGAGGCTCCTTGATGAGAGCAGAGGTCCAACACTGCAACATATAGGCACAAGTACAAATTTTTGTTCCTTTGGAGTCTCAACAAGACTCCAAAGGAACAAAAAACTAAAAGGTGGATCAATATGTGGGATTTCATTAAACTGAAGGTCTTCTGTAAAGCAAAGGAAACTATCAAGAACCTCAAAAACAGACCCAACAGAACGTAAAAAATTTTGCTAACTATTCCTCCAATAGAGAATTAATATCTAGAATATACAGAGAATTCAAGAAACTCAGCACTAAGAAAGCAAATAATCGAATCAAAAGTGGACGAGTTAGCCGGGCATGGTAGCACACACTTGTAATCCCAACATTAGTGAGGCTGAGACTGTTCGTGGTTTTCGAATAGCCTCAACTACTTTTCTAGGCCCTTTGCAACTCAGTGAGACCCTGTTTCAAAGTAAAAAGACTAAAAAAATAGGGCTGGGGGTGTAGCTCTGAGGTACAATACCTAAGTTCCATCCCCAATACCAGAAATAAATGGGCAAGTGAACTAAATTGTCACAAAAGAAGAAATTCAAATGGCCAATAAATGTATAAAAATGTTCAATATCATTAGTAATCAAGAGCTTCAAATCAAAACTACTCTGAGATTACACCTAACTCCAACTAGAATGCCAATCATTCAAAACACAAACAACAACAAATGCTGGTGAGGATGTGGTGAAGTGGGAACTCTAAAACATTGTTGGTAGGATTGCAAATTAGTGCAACCACTTTGGAAAACAGTATGGAGAATCCTCAGAAGAATGGGAAAAAACCTACCATATGATCCAACAATATCACTTCTGGGTATCTATCCAGAAGAATGGAAACCAACCTACTAAGCTAATGAGTGCATATCTATCTACATAGCTGCAAAACTCACATTTGCCAAACTATGGAACCGCCAAGATGTCCATCAACAGATGAATGGATTACAAACTGTGGGATATGTACACAATGAAATTTTACTCAGTCATAAATTAGAAAAAATTATGTAATTTACAGGGAAATGATTGGAACTGGAGAACATTATGCTAAGCAAAATTAGTCAATCACAAAATATATGAAATTGAATACTCTCCCTTTTGTGGGGAATTTAGGGAGAAAATGGGTCATAAGAGAAACTCTAAATGAAGAAAGAGTAACTATAGATGAGCAAATAAAGAGACCTAAAAGAGGGAGATGAGAGGGTAGAGGAGAGAAATTTCATAATATACATGATGTACATTCACAAACATTTCAAAGTCAATCAGTAGGCCAAACGTGAGAAGGAGGGATGAGGGAGGGAATGGGTTGGGAGTTGGGTAAGGGCTAATTGAGTGATGTGTGCATGTATGCCTTTACCATCCTGTATTCAATTAAGATGTATGACTACAATACACCAATAAAATAAATTAAAAAAAGAACGGTAGCAAATTAACAAAGGGATTCTAGACACAAATATATTAGTGACTGACCTAATAGCTTAAATGGGTCATAGGATTCTTGAATGTCCAGTTCCATAAAGAAAGGAGGAAAGAAAGGATGGAAAGGAAATTAATAAAATGTAAAGACATGACAATCTCCACCTCTACTTAAAAATTTTAGCATAGCAGGCTCCCCAGGGAAAGGCCTGCGTATCAGGTTGGCCTTTGGCTGGTGTTTTGGGACTTTGATTTGGGGAGAATGACCATCATTTCCTTGTAAGAAAACTTCACTGTATCTATTGTTTATGCAAATAATATCACTTAGGTTTAATGCCTGTGTTCCTTCTGGGAGTCTGGAACTGTGGTATCTGTTCAGTAGAGGGAGCCTATGTGGCCGTTCCCCAGTAGAAACCTGGAACATGGAATCTCTAAGGAAGTTCTCTAGTAGACAACTTTCCATGTGTGTTGTCAGAATCATCACTGGAGGAATTAATTGTGTCCAGTGTCACCCTAACAGGAGGTACTTTTAGAAGCCAGCATCCGGTTTTCTCTGACTTCACCCCAGGGCCCTTTTCTTTTTGCTGACTGCCTAAATCCTTTCCCTGTAATAAGTCATGGCCATGAGAACAACTGCATTACAAATCCTGGCAGTGCTAGCAGATCACGGAACCTGGCTATGATCTTGGGTAACATTGCATATCTTTATCATCATTTAGTAACCTCAGTGTTTAAAATTACATGTTGACTCTATAAAGCACCAAGGAGGATCTTGTATTCACCTTTTTGGTACTTGCTAATTTTAAGTTTGCTTGATAAGTGAAATCAAAATAAATAATCTTTTGTAGTATTTGGAAAGTGAGAGAAATGGGAAATGTCAAGATTCTTTAGATTACTGGTAAGTAATTAAACAATTTGCAACCAAAATTTGGGGAGTGAAGTGCAGAGTGAGAAAAGGTTAATTTTTCTGCAATTATGTTTTAAAGGTTCTTTGAAAATGAAGTAAGAGTACATACATGTGGTGAGTGCCTTTTTTAGGATCAATTTGAAATAATGCACTTGGCAAAATCTGGCACATTCTCAGTGCTCAATCAGTGGTATAAGTTGTTGGTAATGAACACCACAGCAGAAGCAATTCAAAGATACTCTTAAGATAACTTCTGGAACACTCTGAGGAGACACTTGCAGCATATGGGGCCTTCAATTCTCCAGACACATCTAGAGCACGCCAAGGATGTCATTTTAAGACTATAGTAGCTCACCCCAGGAGACCCGCACTAGGCCTTCCCCATGTCCACTCACAATCTCTCTCCCATGACTTCAATCCATTACAGTTACTTGCAGAGGGAAGGAGATTTGGGGAGTGTCTTTAAATCCTTTGCACCTCAGTATTGCAGTCACCCAGGTTAGAGCAACTAATGTAGAAAGATGTGGCCTTATCTGTTTCGACATCCACTGGATGTTAGGAAAATCACTTTTCTGAGCCTCAGTGTATGACTATCTGTAAAATAGATTAGTAAAAATATTTGTCTTTCATTCACTTGGCATTTGTCAAGAAAGCCTCAGATAATTTTGAAAAAAATGTTTTGGATATGGTAAAGTACAATACAGAAAACACCTAAAAATCAGATTGCATTGATTTTTTTTTCTAGGAAGGCCATATAGACCATTATCTATGGTTGTATGAAGTTTAGAAAAAAGAAACAGGTACCTGGGACTTACTAACAAAGGAGGTTTCCTGTTATGACATTTGTTTTTGTTTTTGATATTTTAAATATGCATTGAGTCCTGGGCATGTATTTGGACTTCAGAATGCCTGACCAAAATGAGATTTTTCTCAAGATTTCCTACAATGAGCTAGGGTAATAGAAAATGAAGCCATGGCTTTGATATTTAATTGCAATAACCAATATTATCTACTTTTGTTACAAGGATGCAGCAGTTATTTGAGATTGATTTACTGCTTTGTTGTGAAAACTTGTTTTTAATTTACTCCTCTCACCAGCACTCTTCCTCACTAATTGATTGATACGATTGTTAGAGTTTTTGACTCCATCTCCAAAGATAGATTGAAATCATTATTGCAGCCTGCTGTTTAATCATTCTCCCACACAATTATTGCTGCTATTGTGCTCTGCACTAGCACTTTATTAGCTGTAGTAATTGTAGTTGAGTTTAATAATTTAATAGAACACTTGGAGATGATAGTGTGGTCATTATTCAGAGGAATTTTTCTGGAATCTACAGGCTCTTGAATAAGTCAGAGGCTCAGTACTCATTTCTCCTGCTTGGTGACCTTTTAAGAAGTACTTGAGCATTCCACCTCTAGTCAACCACAGCCATAAATGCTCAATCTGAAGAGGTAGAACGAGGGTTCTATAACTCTGGAGATGCTGTTTAGGAGTCTGAGACTGCAAAAGGTTAACGCTTCCCTGGATGCCATCCCTAAGCCTTGAGATATCAAACAGCTATGTCACAGAGGGAGGAAATAATATAGCTCTTTGTTAATTGTGCCTCTTGATGCTTTTTGATAAGCCTGTAAAACTCTTTCCCCAAGGTTCCTTTTCCTCTGAAATTAACATCAGTAAAGTAGTTTTCAGAAGTTAAATGCAAAAGTTTTGCAGTGTGAGGCAAGGGATCCTTTCCCTATCTCTCCTTGTAACACTGTTTGGGGTGAATTCTCCTACCATCCCTGGTTCCTGCACCAAACACACCCTCTCTGCCTCCTTGCAAAACAGTGTGGGTCTAGAGACCAAGACAAATGCCAGATCTGCTCTCCATTTATCTAATTGTATTTCAAAACTCAAATTAGAACCACTAAATTATTCACTCAGTGTTTTGCTTCCTACATAATGAAAATAGCCATACTTGTTTGTGAAGATGTTTGAGATTCACATAAAGTAACACTGCTTTAGCATTAAGTTATATTAATAATAGTCTATATCAGTGTTGTTTAGATTGGAAGCAAAACACTTTGGAAGATAATACTGATTTCTTCCTTTGTTTTTTCACTTTAATCACAATTATAGTAATCACTAAATCTATTGAGAACAATTTTTAAAATGCCTTTCTTATTTAATAACCAATGATTCTCCTCTCTCTCCTCTCTCTCTCTCTCTCTCTCTCTCTCTCTCTCTCTCTCTCTCTCTCTCTCACACACACACACACACACACACACACACTCAATTACTTATTCCAATTATCCTGCATGTCAATTTCACCAATTTCAGAATGTATAGTTTGGAAAAATGATGCTCTACACTCCAGGGAGAAGTAAACTGTCCAGACTTGCTTTGAGGTTCAGAACTGTGATGTTTCACTCCCACTTGTGTTTGGTTTTTTTACATTAAGCTATAAGAAAAAAATGAGAATGAAATATAAATATCTTTGAAATATGGAATATAAGAATCATGTTTAGTAGAAATAAACTTTTCAGGTTTTTTGTAATTATAATCTCTTATTGATTTTCATTGTGCTTAAAAATTACTTCCTAATACAACTAGACCTCTATGGAGGATGGCATGTTGGCTGGAGAACAAATTGCTACATTTGCAAGCAATTACCAAGCGTGGACACCTGGCAACGATCCCTAATACAACAGCCAACACTTCTGTTGCTTTCAATAAAAACACATTCATAAGTTTAAGGACAGACATATAGGTCCAAAAGAAACTTGGTGTTTCCTAATTTCCTCTAATTGATAACTTTGGGCACAGACAGATATTGCTTTGATTTTTCAAGATAGAAAGGAAAGAAGATACGACCCTGTCTGACTGTGTCAAAGAATAAATAACCAACAACTTCTGTAGGGTAAGTTACCATCTTCTGACCTTCGAGGTTACTTCTTCCCATCTTCAGAAAATATAGCTGACTCAACTTATTTCTAGAAAAACCCCAAAATTATTTTCCTTTTGAGTCAAGTAGGAAGGAATTAGGATTCCTGTAGTTCTTTTTCATTATGTGTATAACTTTAGTATAAGTTTAATAAACAAAAATTTATTTTTTGTTATAATGGATTGTAAGCAATCTATATTTTCCAGAGACACCATATATTTTGGATATTAATTTTATGTGTAACTACCAGTAGCCTATATCATTCCAAATTTTCAAAAGAGTGTGAAGACTACCAACTAATTTATTTTGGCCCAGTAAAACTCTTTTGGACTTCTTGCTTTCAAAACTAGAAGAAAATAAATTTGTGTTGTCTTTAGCTACCACATTTGTGATGTTTTGAACTTTAGCATATAATCCATATCAATACAAATTGAAATGTATTCACCATTTAGTCTCCTAAAACTGTACTACATATTTCATGTGAATGTTTGAATGTTCCTAGTTTTTTATACTTTCACAAAGTAAGGTAGGTGTGAAAATTATATATATATATATATATATATATATATATATATATATATGGAGAGAGAGAGAGAGAGAGAGAGAGAGAGAGAGAGAGAGAGAGAGAAAAGAGCTGAAATTGTAATTGTTTCTGTCTAACTCCAAAACCCTATCTCTGAACTTATACCAAGAGATGTGTCCAAAGGATGTCAATGTTCCAAGGAGAAAAGGCTGCTAATCCCAGGAGTCCCAGTACCATTAGAACTCAATTATGCTGTGAATAAAGATGTTGATGTCAGAGATTGGACATGATCATTCATTTGTTCTTTGAACTTATTCTGTCTACACAAATATGATATACAGTCTCTATTTTCTTGCAACTTAAATTTGTGGAGACATTAGACAGGCAGATTCTAAAGTTAGTATTTCATAGGGATAATCTTAGGGAAGAGGTTGTATGAATATTGCATTTGAAGAGATAGAGAAGATGGGTTTGTGGTGTTGAAGCTGGCAATATGAAGCTGGTCAGAAGACCCTTGAGGCAGTGACACCTAAGCTGAATCTTGAAGGGGAATTAGGCTCTATACAGATAAAAGAAAGTTGAAGGACTTTAGGCCAACAAAATTATAAGCTCTAAGGCCCTGGAACTAAGCAGACTTTAGAACCCTTGAGCAAACTGCAAGTAACTTATGTCAGCAAAAACTAAACTTGACAAGGACAGAGGATATACAGCTAAAGAGGTGATGTGAGAAGAAGCCACAGAAGAGGCCAGGAGGGGGTCATGAGATTGACTGCCTCCTGCCCCCACACTGTATAATCTCCTTAAGTCAGTCTAATCTGTGCCTTCTCTCCATTAGTTCACCAGTCAGCTCTTTCTGTCACCACTGATGACCACCACTGGACTGAGGAGGTATTTTCTACATCTCATCATATTTGACCTCTAAGTGAAGTTTGACACAGAGGACCACACTTCTTGAAATGTTCACTGTGACTGCAGCTGAGCCTCTTTGAGTCTATAATCCTCTACCAACCATCAGATGTTAGCCTTCTTTAATGCTCCATCCTGGGTTCTTCTTTTCTTACTTCACTCTCTCGTTCTCCAATCTAGAAAGGCTCTTTTTTTTTTTTTTGGCTATCTGCTTATATAACATTGAATATCTTTCATCTTAACACTTATTATACTTTGTAATTTTGCACAGAACCCATAACGATTAATATCTCCATACTATATATTCTCCCCCCCCAAGAGACTATAAGCCTGACAACAGACTGTATTTTTTTAATTCATTGTTTCCTAGGACAACTGTATGGCATAGTGCACATACTCACTAGATACTAGTGGAATAAATGAACAAATGAGCTGTACTCTAGTGGAAAAGAACGTCTCGATATGACTATGGATTTTCATGGCTACAGTGTGGAAACTAGATGAGAGAAAGAGACAAGACTTGAGGCAATTAGGAAGCTGTTGTGGTAGCTCTAGGAAACGGATATACCTCATGAAGGAGGGATTCTCATACCTGGGAAATGGACACAGTATTCCTTAAGGCACTGTAAGACCTTGGATTATACTATTATCCAAGACAGCCATGGAAGGAGGGTGTGGTATTTATTTTTCCTGCAAATGGCCTTGGATTATTAAAATGATGATATTGAGTGTACTGCAGACTAATGCCCACCTCTTCTGGTAAGGATATTTGTAGCCTAAGAGCTTGGAGCCTTCCATACAAAGGTTTAATGAGTTTTTAACTTATGTAATTAGAATTTGTTGTTGGAGTTTCTCAATTTCTCACTGTAAGAGTTTTTCATTTTACATTAATTTTATATAGTATCGGGTATAATTTTTCCTTTTCAGTGAATCAAAGTAAATAGCCCCAATTCATCTCATCTCATCTCATTGGCTTTAAGAATGATAACTCTGGTCTTTATGAGTTAAAACCCAAATATCAAAATTCTCACAGCAGTATTAAACTATAACATTAGTTGGTATAAGTTAAACTGATGTTGTAATTTACCAAACAGGTTTAGCTTATTGTGTGTGTGGAGGTACTGGGGATTGAACTCATGGAGTGATCTTTCTCTAATCTAGACCCCAATCTCTAATGTATTTATTAATTGAAATGGGGTCTCACTAAATTACTGAGGCAGACTTGGGTCTTGGGACTCTTGTGTCAGCTTCCCAAGTACTGGGATTACAGGGTGCACACCATACTCAAATAGTTTTAGATTTGTCTAGGCTTTTTTTAAAAAATGTCAGAGGACATTTTGGGGAACCTATAGTAAATAAAACCTAAGGGTCAAAATAAAAAAAATAAAATATCCCTAGTGTAGTGGTAGATAACACTGGAACAGTTATAAATGCAATATAATGTATAACAGCAATGAACTAATACTTCAAGTATTTAATTTAATAAAGTCCATTTTCAAATTTTACAGTTTGTATCCTGTAAATAAAATTATGCTATGCTGTGAGATGTATAATTAGAATCTAGTACCACCTCTCTAGTTATAATTCTTCCTGTATAGATTTAAAAAATATATACCATAACTCATTAGCAAGAGCTTTACTCTCCTAAGCCTGTAAAAGCAAAAATTTTAATCCTCTCGTAATTTATACTCAATCCTGAATTTCAGGCTTATAAACAGTTTCCACTTAGAGAAAGCCCTGTTTCCTAGAGTCTCTTTGCTGTGCACTCTGTACCCAGCCTCAGAAATGTCCCTGAATTTGGGGTGATCTCAGAGCACTTTGGTGTAACTACCCAAAAGTCATTTAGATTTAATGAGAAGCTTGAAGTAATCTATCTTTTCACTTGATACTTTTCATTGCTCTTCTGCTAAAAACAACAATAACAACAACAAAAAAAAAAAAAACCTTAAAAGACTGTGCCTTAGTCATGGAGTAAGCCAGTTATATTAGATTCTTTGTTCTGAAATTTAAGAGCTGGAGATTTTTTGAGATGTCTTTCACTCCAGGTAACAGTGAACTGAATACACTGCTTGGCTACTATAGAAATATTTATTTTACAGTACATATTTCTGGAGATAATCCTTGTATTTTTGTTTATGGGCTAATGCATCTTTAAACAGTGCATCTCTACAGAGTTATGCATGCCCATCTCCCTTTGTATGTTTTCCTTACTCTCTAAAGCACAGGATGTACTTAAACACCTCAAATCAATCACTAAGCCAAGCATGGGAAGGAGGGATGGGGAGTGAATGGGATGGGGATCGGGTAAGGGCTAACTGGGTGATGCGTGCATGTATGTCTCCACAAGTCTTATATCCCATTAAGACGTGTGACTACAATGCACCAATAAGTAAAAATAAAAAATAAAAAACATGCTAATTAAAAAAGCCAGCCACAAAACAATCACATATTATATAACTCAGTTCATATGAAATGCCAAGAATAGGCAAATCCATAGTGATTGGAAGTAGACTGGTCATTGTCTGGGGCTGGAGATTGGGGTGGAGGGTTAGAAAGACGTGGTGACTGACTGCTAATTGGTATGGAGTATATTTTAAGGGTGATGAAAATGTTTTAAAATTGATTGGAGCAATGATTATACAACCCCAAGAATATATGGAAAAAGCTATTGACTCATATGTACTAAATGAATGAATTTTATAGTATGTGAATTACATCTCATAAAGCTTTTGTTTAAAAAATGAAAAAAAAGGAGTAGTGTGATTCCTTTGGTAATCCACATGGCTGGCTCATCAGAGTTCCTATTGCACCTTGCATTTATATTTCCAGTAATCTCAATCACATTGCTTTTATTATATTGCTAAATGAGTTACCTCTTCAAATATTCATTGGAGGTCACGTGGTTGGGCAGGTGTTATGTGCGTGTGTATGTGTGCAGGGGGAAGGAGATCTACCTCACAAATCTCTTAAATTTTTCACTTGCTAAGTCAAATTAAAGAACATTTCAGAGTTTAAAATGCAAACAAATGCCATAACTTATAGCCTAAAGTGGGAACCAATGGGGCTAGATCAACCAAAGGCTGCAATAGCAGAAGAGAAAATCAAGCCTTCCTCCACGAGCATAGAGGGTGTCACTTGTGGGATGACTATGATTATTCTTTCCACTCATTTACATAACATGGTGTCTTAGCTGCTTGCTTGCCAATGGGCCTTGACACTGGCGCACCCATGTCTCCTCTCTGAGTAAAGTGGTCTCTTCCCTCCCCTCGCCAAATTATCTATTACAGTGAGGCTCTCTGGCTCTTTATGGCTGAATTTACATACTTTTTTATTTCCATAGAAACCTCTCCACTGACTCAGAACCGCCTCTGTCCTCTTAATACAAAGATATTTATCTTTCAAACAGTGGGAAATACATGACATAAGACAGACGAGAGCATTTTCCCTACAGTCCTCAACTTGTAAGACTCTCCTCTTTAAAGGAATTTATGATAGTCTGCCTTTAGGTTATTTATTTATATTTTGCACCATGACTGCTTTTCCAGTAATGAGTTTAAATATAAGCAACATAAACCCATCTGGAAATAAAATTATGCACTAGCTTCGCGACAAAAGATAATTACATTATAATCAAACTGTCATTTTTGGAGATAGTAGGAGATGAAGCGTGCTATAAACTGACATAGAAAGTGTATGAATTTTTCTTTGGAATATCTTACACAGTGGCTGGGAGTACAAAGATTCCCAGTGCATAATATCAGAATTTGTTACTGGAAAATTTCTGGGAGTTACCAAATATCTAGTTCAAAAGAGTAATGATGTTAATGCTCAGAGAACTAACAGCTTAGAATGTGAATTGGCTACAATAAAATCCACTTGAAGTGTGCCCATTTTCAGAGGATGAGTCTTAATTTGCTCATTTTTTTTAACTTGTCTTTATCCTCAGGCTATTACTTTACTTTTTAATTTTGGGAGTTTTAGGGCACTGGTATTTCCTAAAATGTTTGGTAGGTAGAATGTGGACAGCTGGATGATATGGCAGAATAAATTTATATTTTTAGGGAAAAAGGCTGTTATTAAAGTTATTTTCCATCATTCTGAGCTTAGTTGTCTTCTGCAACAATGAGATAAGTCACTGCTTTTTTTTTCATGACTGCAAAAATGTTTCCTCTTTCCTGAGCTCAAGATAGCTACTATAATAAAATAACATGGTCAGCTAGGAGTGGCAGTACACACCTGTAATCCCAGTACTTGGGAGGCTGAGGCCAGAGAGCCTCACTGTAATAGATAATTTGATGAAGAGAGGGAAGAGACCACTCAACAGAGAGGAGACATGGATGATCTAGTTGGAAAACAAGCAGCTAAAACACCATGTTATGTAAAACTATGACTAAGATCATAGGTTTGAGGACACTCTCAGCAACTTAGCAAAACCCTGCTTCAAGCTAAAAAAAAAAATAAATAAAGAGGGATGGAAGTATAGCTCTGAGGAAGAACTCCTCTAGGTTCAATCCCCAGTATCACATACAAAAAAAATGATCTACCATCAAACTCCAGCTTAGCTGACCACCAGTAAAGGGGTGACAGTAACTGAGACAGGGAATTTGGCAGACAATGATTTTTGAGAAAAGGTGCTGTGAATATCTGTCCTCTGTCATTGCTTCTTTCACAATAGAGAACCTAACACCTCAGAGAAAATCCACTGGTCAAGAAGTCCCAGGAAAGAAGGCTTTTTTTGCTCCCTTTCCTTGACACCAACACTGTGCATAGGGATTGGAGAATGCCTGAGTGAGGACACCATGACCCCATAATCCCAAACCCTCGATTGCCATCGACTGCAAGTCACTAACTACATGTCATGCCTCTCGTTCGATGGCTTCTCTGGAGGTGCTGATTTTTTTTTTCCTGCTATTAGCTTCCCTACCTCCCAGTGCTCATTCTATCCCCTGGTGAATCTCACACAAGTATACAGTATCTTGCTACTCCAATGGTGGTCCTCAGCCCAATATCATCATTGTTTGGATGCTTGTTAGAAATGCAGAATATGAACCCAGTCCCGCAGCTCCCAGTAGTCAAAGCCTGCATTTTAACAAGATGACCAGGCAATTTTTTTTTTTTTTGCACATTAAAGATTGAGATACACTGAAGTTAATAGGTTCATACTACTAACTGGTATGACTTAACTTTGGTCTTACTTCTCCCATCCCTAGTAGACCAAGAATACACAGGTAAACATGGGATATGCAGCTGTTTATTGGCATAGTCTCTCCACATAGGCTTGTGCCCTGGATTTCTGCTACATCCTTGTGAGAGTCTGACCTGTTGAGTTTCTACCACCATCACTAGTGATATATTTTATGGTAGAAGTCTGGACCTTGTTTCTAGTTCCTGCTTGTAGTATTTCTCTACATATTTAGGTTACTAGAAACTATTGTTTACTGCTAACCTGACTTCCACTGTCTTTTGACATCTTCTGTTTCATGACTTTTTCCACATGGGCTTGTCTGTGTATTGGTGATGGCAGTTCAAACTCAGCCTGACTTCATAATTTTCATAGTCCAACAGAAGTACTAGAAAGCAGACTACTTCTGGTTATTCTTGTTAGTGGCCATGTCAGTAACCTCTCTATATAATCAGATCATCCTTGTTTTCTTCATTTTCCCTAGAGCCCAGAGCAGCTAAGATCTCAGCACAACTCACAACTATATTCAGTTAAGTTTGGGCCTATAAACACTGAAAGGCAATGTCCTTCAAGTAAGAGGTGATATTACCTACAGTCTGTAGCAGAGTGACATGCATTTAGTTCATTCTGTTTTGGAAAGATGGGCTTCCAATCACCATATGTGCAAAATATTTATTTGACTAAGTTGACCTTGGCAATGCAACCTATAGATAATCAATTGATAGATTTGATGAGGATTAATATTGAATGATATGTAAAAAATTAACTGAAAGCAAAATGAGAAAGAATGATTATGAAGAGTATGAATGCCTTGTGGTTTCTTCATCATAAGACACAGACCAAGATCTGCTAAAATCAGGTTGATTCTAAAAGGAAGCTTTTCTGAAAAATATCATGGGGAATAAGTCATTTACGAATACTTGATTCTTTGGTGCTTGCCACAGGACAGAGATAAGTCTGACTTGTGCCATGCTGAAGGGGTGAACTAAAAATACTACTGTGTTATGGAAGCCTTTCCTTAGGGTGACTTCACACATTGACCCTGACCATGGTGTTTCAGAGGATTACATTAAGCAGGATAGACAGGGCCACCCGTGTTTGCATTCTTCCAGAGAGGCTATCAGAATTAAGATGCTTTCTATGTTAGCACAATATGATAAACAATATTTCTGAGAAACAGCATTTTGATTGCAAGGCATTTGGTTTCCGTCAATGTCACCCTCTACTTTAGTTAACTATATTGGGTTTAGTTTATGATAAAAAAGAAAGTTAAGTAAAAGGAAAAAGGAGGAGTCTCTGTTGGCTAAAGCAAGGAGATGAAATTCAGATTCGAAAGTAATGTTATTTAGACTGAAAGAAACCCAAAGGAAGACCCAGTGACCACACACACACACACACACACACACACACACACACACACACACACACCTACCTGTAGAAATTAATTATGTATAATTCCAATGCTTCAGAATATGGAACACACCATTTAATTTTGGACAAGAGTCCTGGTAGCAGCATCAGTGCTCCTGATTGGATCTCTGCTCTCTTTGACATCACTCCATCTTGGGAATACTGTGGAATAATAATGAGATTTAATATTTATTGGGCACTTGCTGTATTTCAGGCCTCGTATTGAAC
>NC_137790.1:61260076-61435039 GCF_963383645.1 Muscardinus avellanarius
CAGCAAGGAAAAAGGTAATAACACTGGAAGTGAAATTTGGTTTTTTTTTTTCCCACTTTTTTCCCATTGTTTACACACTAGCTTCTTTTTTATGTTTTTATTGGTGCATTATATTCATACATCATAATGGTGTAAAAAACATGTATGTGGACATACATGTACACATCACCCATTTAGCCCCTACCCAATTTTCACCCCATTCCCTCTCCATACGTACACAATGGAATTTTACTTAGCCATAAAAAAATACAATTGCACCATATTTTACTAATTTGGGGATTGTCTTGTTTTTTATTTTTCAAGTTCCTTGAGGTATAATAATACATTGTTTATTTGAAATATTTTTATATATTAGTATTGATTACGATAAACTTTCTTCTTATGGCTTTTGCTGTGACTCACAGGTTTTTATATATTGTGTTTCCACTTTCATTTGTTCAATATTTTTCCCTTAATTTCTTTATTAATCCACTATTCATCAGGAATATGTTGTTTAATTACCATGTATTTGTGTAGTTTCAAATATTTTCTTATTAATTTCTAGTTTTGTCACAACATGATCAGAAAAGATAATTGATATGACTTCAATTTTCTGAAATTTCTTAATATTTTTGCCTTCTACCATATTATCTTTTTTGGAGAATGTTGCATGTGCTGTTGAGAATAATGTGCATTCTGTGGCTATTAGATAGACTGCTATGTAGATATCTGTTAGATCTATTTGGTCTCAAGTAGAGTTTAATTCTCTTTTTTTCTTGATTTTATGTCTGGATGATCTAATGCCAAAAATAAAGTGTTAATGTCCCCTATTAGTATTCTGTTGGTTTCTATCTCTTCCTTCAGGTTTATAAATATTAGCTTTATATATTTTTGATCTCTAATATTGAGTATATATTCATTTACAATTGGTATATAAAGACATGCTTTGTCTTTTCATGCTGCTTTTGATTTAAAGTCTATTTTACTTGATGTAAGTATAGCTACCTCTGCTTTCTTTTAGATTCCATTGCATGGATTATCTTATTACATCCCTTTATTTTTAGTCTATTTATGTTTTTTTAGTTTATTTGTAATCCATTTATTGTAGGTAAGGTGTGTGATCAGTAATATTTTAAGAGTTCTTTTTATATTTCAGTGATAAATTTTATTTATTTTTGTATTTTGCAAATATTTTCTTCCAGTGTATTGCTAGTCCTTTCATTCTCTTGACAGTATCTTTTATAGAACTTATTAGCTATAATTTTTATTATATTATTTCTTCCCTTAGGATTTATAGTATATATTGAAAGAGGAAGATAAATTTAAATACATATACTTACAACATAAGAATTTTTGGAGTTGATGAAGGAAAAATATTTTTAAAATACACAGAAATACATAAAATATGAGACTATATTTCCTTCTGAAAACCTATGATGTACCCATGAAATAGTAAGCTTAATATTTTTCCCATTGTATACAATATCTTCTATGAGTTGGGTGTAGTGAATGCTTATAATTCATGTGACATTGGCATTCATTTTCAAATATGTAATATTAGTGAGCCACACTAAAAGCATGGTTCAGTTACACATTTCCAGCCCTATGCCAGTAGCTTAAGCTACTGGCCACAGATAAAAACTTAGAGACATCTCTCCTACCTAGAACTCTGGGCTTCCTCTTTCCCACTGCTTCCTCTAAGTGGACCATTCAGGCATTTTCCTATGCATTTAAAATGACCCATACCCTATTCCATCAAATATATTACTAGTTGCTACCCCTTTTTCTCTCTCCTTACCTGTACTTCCTAACCTCCATGTGTGTGGCATCTGGGTATGTCTATACCCTTCAGGATCTGTATTTAAAACTTGTAAACTTTCACATTATGGTTGTGTGAATGAAACGGCTGGTAATCCAGCCCCTGAGGAAGTGAGGACACTGTGAAGGAACTCAGGTAGATTCCATTCTGGACACTTCTGATGGGCATCTCTTGGCCACCAGGGACAGTAACTACTATCTACCAGCTAAGTTTATAGAAAAATTCAAACTGGGTCTCTAAATAACTTACTACTTAGGCTGCTTCTTCTTTGAGGGATTATAACATCTATAGTATATTAGTTGTTATGTTTCTGCAATATCTGATAGAAGGCATCCAGAATATGCATTTAATAAATATTTGAGTGAATAAATTTACTCACTAAAGGAATGGGGAAATGACCAATATAACAAGAAGATATGGATTTATGTATATGTGTGGAGACATTGAACCCAGGGCCATTCTACCTCCCGGCTATACTCCCAACCGTTCTTATTTTTTGTTTTGAAACAGTGTCTCACTAGGCTGCTAAGAGTCTTACAACATTGCTGAGGCTGGCCTAGAACTTGTAATCCTCCTGCCTCAGTTCCCCAAGTACTGGGATTATGTTTGAGTCACTATGTCTGGCTAGAAATGGATTCTTTTAAATAAAAGAAATCTAGTATGAATTTTTAAAGTTAAATGGCAATGAGAAAAATGAGATGGGCACAGGGGAATTAATAACTGTAAGATTGAATTGGAAGACATAAGGTAGAGAACAAGGACTGGAATGAGGTGATGTGAAGGAGATTGAGAGAGCATACCTAGGGACTTAACAAAACAAACAAACAAACAAACAAACAAACAAAAGAATGAACAAGCAAAACACACAGGAGAGGAAAATTTTAAGGATGATAAGTTCAAGGAGATACAAGCAGAATGAATAGAAAACCTCATGACATCAATGATGAAGTAAGGAAAAAACAGAACAAATTACATTAGCCACATTCTATGATATCAATGTGTAATCATTCTCTCTAGAACTGAATAGGCTCACTAGAAGTACTGCCGCTTTATGCTTTGTGTCCCAGTCACAAAACAAGAGTAACAGTCATCATGTCCTTGTTCTTTAGAAGTTAGCATTTCCTACAGCCTGTGGGTAAAGGGTAGGAAATGATTAAGATTTCACAACTCAATTTCTGGTTGATTCTTTAGAATTCAAATGAAATTATTTTTATTTTGAAAAAGGTATATGGTATAACTGAACAAGATTTGGCCTTGGTCTTTCACGTAAACACTTGAGAAGGAAAACTGTTGAAATGCATGACTTGATTATCTATAGCAGGGCCATGACTCAATGGCTGTGCTTACTGAAACACTAATAGGCACAGTCATGAAGGCAGCTCAATAAGAAACAAATCAGCAATTGCCTGAAGAGCTAACACTGTGATTCTGAGAGTAAGATGCATTTTAAATGTTCCGGCTATTATTAATTTTAGGTTTGAACTAGGATGAGCACTTCCAATAGGCAAAGGGCATTTTCACAGGGGGGGAAAAATGAGAGAAATAGAAATGATAGAGGTGTTTGGGGAATTGCCCTGTGGCAGAAAGTGTGACTTTCAATTTGATTCTGAACAAATATGATTTTCTCTTTGTGGGAAGATGAGTTTACAGCAACAGATAAAATAATGTCCTTTGTGGATCACCTTGACCAGTTATGATCTCAGCAAATAATATCATCCTTCAAATTACCAGGTGTGTTGCCTGGGAAGGTGAGAAGATGCAAATGTAGTGCTCAGACCCGTTGTCCCCGAGATACCACCAAGGAGCCGATCCGTATATAAAAAGCAGAGACTTTATTCAAGCTTAAGCTTGTGTGCCCAACATAAACCAACACAGCAGTTCAGTACAGGAACCCTGATTACAAGTTTCCCTTTGTTTTTATATCTTTTTAGACAGAGAGCCTCTATTGATTGGACAGAATTTCTGAACTTTAACATGATTGGTTTAATAGACCTATAGCATTAACTGTTCTCATGGGATTGGTTACTACGTTTCTGGACAACTATCTCAAAGCTGGGGTCTATATTTTGACATTCTTTTCTTAACTTTCCAGAATATTGCCACAACTGCTAGCCCATAGAATGTCATCTTGACCTAGTCAGGGAGGGACCACTAGACAACCAAGGACATCTTGTTTTTAGTCCTTGGGCAAAAGGATTGAAAATAGCCCTTAGGTCAGGCCTTTTAGTCATTTTTTTCAGCATTTTTTACTTAAGTACTTGACTGTCATCACACAAACAAGCCTTGGGCCTGAGCCTGCAAGTCGAACAAGGCGTCTGCATCTCCCTAAAATCTCCCTGGAAGCTGGAGTTTCTCTCTATTCAGTCATAGAGCATTGTCTTTGAAGAGCGTGGTCTCAGTAGAGCTGAGGAGGCCTTTGGGAACCTGGCTGAGGCCCACTGTGCCCGTCTCTTTCCATTACAATGCATCATGTACCCCAGCATGCTGAGATCAGCTCTCAAGGTTCCTAAAGAGGATGCACACAGTCTTACAAAACTGCACCGTCCACTTTGGAAAACAGTATGGAGAATCCTCAGAAGAATGGGAACAAATCTACCATTTTATCCAGCAATACCACTTCTGGGTATCTACCCAAAAGATAGGAAACCAAACTACCAAACTAATGTGTATCTATGTTCATAGCTGCACAATCCATCATAGCCAAACTATGGAACCAGCCAAGATGTCCATCAGCAGATGAATGGACTACAAAACTGTGGGATATGTACACAATGGAATTTTACTCAGCCATTAAAAAAAAAAAAACTCAATTACATCATTTTCAGGGAAATGGATGGAACTGGAGGACTTTATGCTAAGTGAGATTAGTCAGTCACAAAAAATAAGAAATCAGATGCTTTCCCTAATATGTGAAAGCTAGAGATAAGTGGGTCATAGGAGGAACTCTAGATGAAAAAGGAAATCCTATAGAGGAGCAAACAAGACCACCTAAAGGAGGAGAAAGGAGGGGGGAAGAGGAAAATCTCTAAAACACACAATGTACTCAAACATATCGAAGTCAACCACTAAGCCAAGCAAGGGAGGGAGGGATGGGGAGGGAATGGGGTGGGAATTGGGTAGGGGTTAAATCGGTGATGTGTACATGTATGACACAAGTTTTTTACACCAATATGATGTATGAATATAATGCACCAATAAAAAATTTTTTAAAAAGATAAAAAAAGAAAACATTTAGAGATGAGAAGGAATTTCAACTGGTAAAAAAAAAAAAAAACTGCACAGTCTGTGTTCTTGGATTAAAATTCCTTTCCCATCCCAATTCCCAATATTACAGAGATTCACTTTAATTTGTCCTTTGAGACATTTCAAATGCCTCATACTTTGAGGTGACTTTCTTTATTTGAGTCTCAGTTACACCTCACCCCCTCTCTCTACCACCACATGGTTCTACCAGGGTGGGCAATATGAAGACTCCTGAGAACTCGACTAATTAAACGAGCAGGTAGCCTCTCCTATGCACAATGCAAGAGAAAATGTTGCTAAATTCTATAATAAACACAAGAAGAACCAAACAAGTTCAGCATTTTCCCAGATACCAGTACACATTTTACTTATACTTTAATAGATTTTCATTTGCTTCTGTAAAAAAGTCTGTTTTCCAGACTGCTCTTCTTTCCCCATTGTATAGTACTATTTAATGAAAACAAAACGTTTAAAAATAGTGTGAACTTAAAAATGAAAGGCCAAAACAACTAAAAATAAAGAGTTGGGTAGGAATGTACCTACCCCCAAACAATTCCTGAGTGTAATTTTTGGAGGGGGAGAATTTAATTTCAGAATACTCCTACCTATCAGTTTACCTGCCTGGATGTTACCATTGTTGCTGCGATCATTATTACAACCTCCTCAAGAGAGAAGTTCCAAAACAAGGAATTGTGAGAGGGGAGAATAGATCTTAATGGGACACTGAAAAGGGAAGTGAGCACATTTGGGGTAAGTCAAGGACAGCAGGGGGCTTACAATAGATGGAGGAGGGAGGAGACTCATGGAGTAGGTCTTGCACAAAGAATTCTTCTTGGCTTCATAGCATTGTGTGACATCATTGATTTTTTAAGAGGGAATCCAGAGAGCTGCCATTCTGTTTCTGCCTTCACACTGTCCGTTGAAGTTCCTATCACAGTGTGGACTGGGAACTGGTATCTGCTGAGGCCTTACTACATGCCATGTGGTAGTCCAGATATTTTCCATGTACTAATTTATTTAATTTTTTGTTCTAAAAATCCCATGTGATGGGAATTATTGCAATTCCCATTATACAGAGTGAGGATGAGTATAATGAATGCAAAAGTGCACAGGCAGGCTCGAGAGTTTGCACATATTTAATTTGCACACTGATGTTTTCATGTTTAAGTTGTGCTATAAAGGGCCTTAGACTACATAATCCAATTGTCTCATTGCATAGGCAAGGAGTGAGGTGCGGAAAGGGCACATGCCTTGTGGGAGGTCGCTCTGCTGGTGAGAGGGAGGTAGCCCTGGATTTGAGAACCAATCCGTCTGTGTGTCAGTGCTCGCCCATACCTCTGCAGGGCTGGGGGTGCATGTTTGATCATTAGCATTGTGTATTCATGTGTGGGAAAGTGGGTTAGGAATAAAAATCTTGGGCTCAAAAGGACCAACAAAGCCCGATTCCAGAGTAGAACTCGAGTTCCCTACCAAAACCCCAGCCAAGTTTTCCTTCTGTTACACAACTCTGTCTCTTTTATGACCTGTGAAGATTTGATCTTAAACACACTGCTTAGGATTTTTTTGCTCACATTAAGAATATGTAGAAAACCTCTACTGAGGAGGGAAGCCATGGAAAAATACTACCCAGAGACAAACAGCTACGGAGCGGAGGGACTGAGACTTGATCTTTGGTGTTTCTGACACTAGAGCCAGAATCCTTATGGTAAACAATCAACAGCAAATGCAGGCTAGTATACTTATTGCAAGAATTTTTAAACCACACTACTAAATAAACATCTTAAGCATATGAAATAGTACTAGATGTTTGCCAGCAGTTTTCCTTTGATTTGAGGTCATGGAAGTGAATTTTTGCTTCCCTAAAATCCAAAAATGGAACAGTGCAGTGGGTCACCACATTCAAGAAAGGAAATGTTACCATGATGGCTGTGTTACCAGGAGGGAGAGCATTGTATCACTCTGTAAATGGTGTGTGGCCTACCCGAGGAAGAGCTGCCCATGAGGATAGGTTTTGCCTGAAGAAGAATGCTCAGAAACACCACTGACCACAGCAGCTTAATGCATGAGAACCTGAGAAAACCAAGCTGAGTACAGACCACGACTTTATGTTTATCAGTTTTGAACAGGAAGTCAACAGCTAGTGCTGCTTGTTAGCCAGTATTATTGATGTGACTGGAGTCTGCTAAGGGGTTCAAAAATGCTTCCTAGCATCTGCTTCATACAGCCAAAATATTAGGGAGTTTAAGGCCTATTTTTCTATCTTCTTTGTCAAGACTATTAAGATATATCTGGAAATGTAAAATCTCTTCAATAGAAAATTATAATAAGAATAACTTAAAATAGAGGTGTCAATAGTATTGTAGCAATATAAATGTATTCAAGTTCTTTTACAATGAGTTGAAGATATGGTGAATTATCTGAAACTTGAAGTTCGAAGATTACATGTATATAAAGTAGGAAAGTTTCCTGAGCATGAGAGAAGAAACTTGTAGAAAATGTACTTGAAACAGTGACCTATGTGACCAGCATTATTGAGAAAGCAGTGATTGTTTCTAGACCCTTTCTCTTCTCTAGGCTCATGAGTAGTTTCTGTGATAGGTTGGTTTGAAGGATGACCAAAATACAGTCCCTGCTTTAAGGAGTTAACAGTCTAACTGGAAATGACTTTAAGGCCAAGTTATGATCGTCATTTTAATCTCTGCCTAGTGAAAAACAGTGCCAAGGGAATTCTGAAGAGGGAGAAATAAGCTCATTTGGGCATAAACTAGTATTTGAGCCCAGCCAAGAAGGTGGAGCAGAATCTTAATAGATGAGATAGAGCATGAACATTTCATGAAGAGAATGTAATCTTAGGATTTTTTCTAGATAGAAGGTTATGTCATTTGTAATTGAAGACAGTTTTCTCTCTTTTTCACTCTGAATGCTTTGTATTTCTTATTCCTGAATGTTATGCTAAATAAAGCCTCCAGTACAATGCTGGCTATATGTGATGAGAGTGGGCATCTATTGCTCTAGTCTCAAAGAGAAAGGATTCAGTTTTCAGCCTACTCAGTGTGGTGTTAGCGGAGGGGTTTTCAAATACGCTCTTTATTAGATTTAAGAAGTTTCCTTCTATACCTCATTTCTTGAGAGTGTTTTAATTTTGTTTTGGTTTTTATCAGGAATCCAGTATTACCTTGCCAAATGCTTTATCTGTGTCTACTGAGAGGATCATATGGATTTCCTTTTTTTTTTTTTCTGTCTGTATGTTAACATGAGGAATTATACTGCTTGAATTTTGAATTGATTTTTGCATTCCTAGAATAAATCCCATTTGTTCATGATGTATGATACTTTAATATATTGCTGTACTCAATCAGCTAAAATTATGTTAGGAGTCTCAACATCTATGTGAATGAGGAATATAGTCTTTTTTGTAATATCTTTGTCTGGTTTTGATGTAAGGATAATGCTGGCCTCTTAAAAGAGACTTGAAATTTTTTTCATTCATCTTTTATTTTCTAGTAGAAAGTATGCAGATTTGGAATTACATTTTTCTTAAACATTTGGTAGAATTCATCAGTAACATCATCTGAGCTTGGAGATGCCTTTCCTTTGTAACAGGAATTTTAATTGCAAATGCCATTGTTTTAAAAGATATGGTGCAGCTCAGGTTATTTTCTCTTCTTAAATCAGTTTTATTTATATTCTTTTCTTAAAGCAGTTTGATTCTCTTAGGACATTTGCTCATCTCTTGTAAGCTTTCACATTTATTGGCATAACTTCTTCATTTCTTTATTATATTTCTGTAGAATGTCCGTGATTTTATATGTTTCATTTCTGAAATTGATAATTTCTGTGTCATTTTTAACTGTATCAGGATGACTAGAGGTGCATTAAATTGTTGATTTGCTCAAATAAATGGGTTTGGGTTGATCTTTTTCTCTTCTCATTCTCTGATTTCTATTTTTTAACTTGCTCTTATTTATTATTTTCTTTATTTTGCTTAGTTAAGTTTCAGTTTGCTTTTCTTTTGTATTCTCAGGTTGACACTGAAGTTATTGATTTGATAACTTTTTTTTCTAAAACAAATGTCTAGTACCTAATGTCCATGTGAGTAAGTCTTTCCCTGTTCTCTACAAATTTTACTATGCTGTATTCTCATTTTTGTCAAAAATAGTTTTAAAATTTCCCTTGACTCTTTTTTGTCAACTCAGTGGTTATTTGGGAGTGCGTTACTTAGATTCCCAATATTGGCAGTTTTAGTATTGACTTCTAATTTAATTTGATTTTGACAATTGTCATACTCTCTTTGACTTGAATGATTTTAAATGTATTGAGTACCTAATTTTTTTTTTTAATTCTTTACTTTTGCAGTCTGGGATTGAAGCCACAGTATTACACATGCTAAGCAAGTGTTCTACTACTGAGCTACATTTCCAGCCTAAGTCACTTTTATAGCTAAGAATATGATCTATATTGTGAAATATTTCACATGTACTTAGAAGAGTTGTATTCTGTTATGGATGGTGTCTTCTGTAATTGTCAATAAGGTCTAAATGATTGATAGTATTTTTTAAGTCTTATAAAAATTCACTGAGAGAAGTTTGTTTGCTCTTATTTATAATTCTATCAGTTTTGGGTTTTAAAGTTCTATTATCAGGTTCATAAACATTTCGGATTATTACTTCCTCTGGTGAATTTATCCTTTTTTCATCAAGAAATGTTGACACTACTCTGTGCTCTGAAATTTTCTATGCCTACTAATATTAATATTAACCATTCCTGCATTCTTTTGATGAGCATTCATATGATATACTTCTCTATTCTTTTAAATTAAACCTATTTGTATATTTGTACATAGGATGTATATTTTTGTGGACAGGAGAGAGTTGGGGTGCATTCTGGTCCCATCCAAATGCCTCTCCTTTTTATTTAGGGTACTTATGTAATTTATGTTTAATGTGATTATTGGTATATATTACAAAATTCTGAAATACAAATGCAATAGATTTCTACTCAGCAAGAAGAAGAACAAAATGAGGTCATTTTCAGGAAAATAAATGGACCATTAAGTGAGATTAACCAATCACAGAAAGGGAAGGGTTATACATGTTTTTTTTTTTCTCATCTTGCAATTTATTTTCTATTTGTCCCATAAGTTATTTTGTTCCCATTGTTGTCTTTTTATTTTTTGCTTTTTTTGATTTGGTCATTTATTTTATGATTCCTTTTTATCTCTTTTGTTGGATTGTTATTTTTGGTTGTTGTGATAATAAGTTTTTGTTACCGAGACCAAAATATCTGACAAAGTCAACTTGGAGGAGGAGAGATTTATTTTGACTCATGTTTTCAGTGATTCAGTCCACGGTCTTTTGGCCCCAAAGCAGAAACATACCGGCAGTAGGGCACGGTAGAGGAAAGCTGACAAGCTCATGGCAGCCAGGAAGCAGAAAGGGGGTGAGAGAAAGGGGCCAGTGACCAGAGACCGTTCCCAAGGCCATAGCCCCAGTGACTACCTTCATCCATGTCTCACCTCTGAACCTTTCTGAATTTGGGACATGCTTTCCACATATGAGGTGGTTTTTTTTTTTGTTTTTTGTTTTTTGTACTGGGGATGAAACCCAGGGGCTTTCTGCCTCCACGCTATACCCCCAGCCCTGATTTTTTATTCTTTATTTTTTGAAACAGGGTCTCACTGAGTTGGAAAGGGCCTCACTAAGTAGCTGAGGCTTTCTTTGAACTATGATCCTCCTGTCTCAGCCTCCCAAATGCTGGGATTACAAGTGTGCACCACCACACCCGGCTCTCATATGAGTTTTGTGAAGATATTTGATTCTAATCCATAACAATTTTATTACTATAGTGTTTCCTTTAGGTTTTATAGTGATTTTCTAATTTATCATAGTCTGCCTGTAAGTAATATGAACCATTCTGATCGGGATTAGATGGGATCTCAGTGTAGTTCTGATTTTCATCTCCCTGATTGCTAGTGATATTGAGCTTTTATTCATGTATTTATCGCTCATTTGTACTCTTCTTTAGTGAAGTGTCTATTTAATTCAATGGCCCATTTTGATTAGGTTATTTGTTTCTCTAGTGGTTAAGTCTTTTAAGTACTTTGTGTATTCTAGATATTAGTCCTCTATCACAAGAATAGCTGTCAAAGATCTTTTCCCACTCTGTAGGGTCTCTCTTTTTAGGCTCTTGATGGTTTTTTTTGATTAACAAAAACTTTTTTTAGTTTAATACCATCCAATTTATTAATTCTTGATTTAATTTTATGAGTTTTGTGGATCTTATTGAGAAAGTTTCTACCTGTACTTATATGTTGGAGTGTTAGTCCTATGCCTCCCCTAGGAATTTCAAAGTCTCTGGTCTAATTTATATGCATTTGATCCATATCCAGTTGACTCTTGTACAGGCTGAGAAGTAGGAATTTAATTCCATTTTTCCACAAATGTATAACAGTTTTCCTAACACTATTTGTTGAAAAGGCTATCTTGGACAGGCGTGGTGGCATATACACACTTGTAATCCCAGCATTTGGGAGGGTGGAGACTAGAGGATCATAGTTCGCAGATAGCCTCAGCTCTCTCAATAAGATCCACAAAACTCATAAAATTAAATCAATAATTAATAAATGGGATGGTATTAAACTAAAAAAGTTTTTAGAACCAACCTAAATAACCATCGATAGATAAATATATTACAAAATTCTGAAATATAAATGCAATAGATTTCTACTCAGCAATAAAGAAGAACAAAATGATGTCATTTTCAGGAAAATAAATGGACCATTAAGTGAGATTAACCAGTCACAGAAAGGGAAGGGTTATATATGTTCTTTTCTCTTGTAAAGTAATAGAGATACAAGAGGGACTTTAGATAATGGAGAAGAAAGTCCAGTGGAGTGGGAGAGGTGGTCTAGGAGAGGATGGGGCAGGGAGAGGGAAAGGTAGAACTCATGAAAGAATCAGTGACATTGACACCTACATACCTGAGAATACCAATGCCAATCTCAATGTACCATATAGAGAAGGGAGGAGTGGGGAGGGAGCTGGGTAAAAGCCCACCAAGTGCTGGGTGCATGCATGTCATTACCATCATGAACTACATTATGATGTGAGACTATAATGCACTAATAAAATATGAAAAAATAATATGATCCCATTTTATGTAGATAATAAGAACCTTAACATAATAACTAATCTTCAATTTTCTATTCTCAGCCTTTGTTTTTCTATTATTACATATTTAATTCCATATTTAATGCCTTATAATATTCATACTATGTGGTTATAATTTTAGTATAAGCAGTCAATTACTTTTTAAAGAGATTTAAAATATTAACATGCATATTTACCATTTCTGGTATTCTTTTTTTCTTTTTACATTTTAGATTTTTTATCTGGTAATATTCTCTTGCTGGAGATTTCTTTTTAACATTTTTTGCACAACTGATTTGTTGAAGTTTTCCAACTTTAGTATGTCTGAAATGATATTTACCTTTTTAAAAGATTTTTTTACAGGTTAGAGTTCTAAAATGATAGGTTTTTTTCTTTTAGCATTTTGAAATTGTTATGTCATTTTTTCCTGACTTGCCAGAAAAGAACTCTGCTGTCATTCTTATCTTTTGTACTTAGTATGTTTTAAAATTGACTATCTTTTTAACACCAGTGCCTATATGGAACCAACCTAGGTATCCATCAACAAATGAATAGATTACAAAATTATGAGAAATACACACAATGGAATTCTACTCAGCAATAAAAAAAGAACAAAATGATGTCATTCCTAAGAAGATGGTAAGAACTGGAGAACATTATTTTAAGTGAAATTAGTCAAGCACTGAAAGAGATATGTTTTCTCTAATATTCTCATGCTAGGGAGTATTAGGGATACCAGAGGGACTACAGATAATGGAGGGGGAACCTCAACAAGCCAGGAAGGAAGGGTATGAGAGGAAGAAGGCTGAGGCTCATTAATTGAAAAGCTACAGTCAAATATGTGTATACATGTGAATGTAACATTGTTAACCTGGGCATTCAGTATTGGAATGGAGGGAGATGGGGAAGCTGGGAGAGAAGGGGGACAAAATACTGTGTGAATATATGCCATTTTCAATATGATCCACATTATAATGTGAGACTATAGTGCACCAATAAAAAAATGATAAAAATCCCAATGTAAGACTATGGGGATATATAAATGATTTTGAATTCACTTATGTGTCAAAATGAAACCAAACACTAAATAAAAGCTTATTAAATCAAAACTAAAAAAGTGTATTTCTAATCTCTAGATTTTAAATTCAAATCTCTTTTGTATCATTTATGTTTCTACTTAAACATGCTGCTCCTTTTTTACCTTCTTGAACAAATGGAATATAAATTTAGTAAAACATCTTTGTTAATTTTTGCCTTATTACTAGGAAACACCCAAGTGGTCTCCCCAATGCCCCATGAATTGTGAGGCTCTTCACTGTGGCTGATAGAAATATAAATTATTCCCAGCCTTATGTAAGCTCCAGAGATTGCTCATATCCATCCTCATGGCTGCTCAGTACTCAAGAGCAGAGCTCTTTCTCCATGAGACCTCTTCTTTTTGACATTATGCTCTGTTAACTCTAACCACCATGGTCCTCCAACTCCCACATCCATTTTCTCTACTCAGTGAGTTTACTGAGATCTACTTGGCTTTCCCTTCCTTAAGTTTTAGGTAGGAAATTCTTCCTAGAAAGTAAGCCAGGGAGATTACATAACTCACTTGATTTTTTTTCCTTTTCTTGGTGATCATGGTTTTGTGCCATCTGATGTCTACTACCTGACAACCAGCAGTTAATGCATTTTGTCTATCTTTTAGTTGTTTTGGGTGAGAGAAAAAATCAGCTACCATTACTCTATTTTCCCCTAAAAATAGAAGTACCAGGGTTAATTCTCCTCCAAAATAGCACTCTTTAGAATTTTTTTCCAGTACTGAGAATGGAACCCAGGAGCATTGTACCTCTGAGCTACATCCTCAGTCCCCTTTTTTATTATTATTCTTTATTTTGAAACAAGGCCCCACTAAGTTAAGGAGGTCTTCACTAAGTTGCTGAGGCTGTCCGGGAACCGCGATACCCCTGTCTCAATCTACCAAGTACTGGGATTACGAATGTACAGCACCATGCCTGGCTATCCTATCACATTTTAATGTGCATCTGAATATGATATGATTTTAAGACTAATATTAACTCTACACTTGAACCTAAATTACTTAATATTCCTGGCCTAAATTATCTCATTTCCTTATAATTGATGGAGTTGAACCAGATCAGTAGAGATCAACCTTTTAATTTCTCCAGAATTTCTGTATAAAATTATGAAGATTCTCCTTGGAGGTGATTATCAATAGGTATGGGAGTTATTGGTGCTGATAATCTTTGAAGGATGTGATAAAGAGGATGGTATACTTTGGAAAATGAGTCTTTTTTTAGTGGGATGTAACCTATTCTCCTTTGAGTAGAAAACTCAATTTTAGGACCTATTGAGCAACTTCAGTATATAAGGAACCATGTTTAGTTCTATGAGAGAAACAAACACTAATAAGATGAATTTCATACCCCTAAGTAGCATAGGGCATATAGTGACAATGTCTGGGGTGTTATTGCTAAAAACTCTCTGAAAATTACTATAGCAGTTAGAATAATGAATGTGTAATTGGTGTCAGAATACTAGAACATATCGCATTAATACTTTTTTTCCTAAGGTACCAGTTTTTTTTTAAGTGTTGAAAGGTAGGGATACATGATATGGTATTTTGCACAGCCAAAGGAAGTCTAGAAGGGTTCCTTAAGTCTCTGATAACTGTCAGACAATGCAATCCATAGAAAATTATTATAGGCATTTTTGTATTTTCATATATTATAATTTCATCTTCAAGATAATTCTGAATCTCAGACTATTCCAAATATATCAGGAAGATCCATATAACTATTTTGTAAAAATTTGCAGTCAATAGTATTTATCCGTTATATATTGACTCAAACATAGAAGCTAATTTGTCTGTGTATATGTTAGAGACAAACACTGACACTATATTTTTTACAGTGAACTAGAATAGATAAGTAATTTTTCTACTTTGTAGACTTATTTTTTTACCTACACAGTCTAATACAATTAAAGTATTTATGGATTAACTGCCTCCGACTGTGAAGCAGTTGGTCCAGAAAACCTACTAATCACCAATTACTGTAGATTCTTTTTGGAAAATCATTTCTAATGTGCAGACCCAGGGGTTTCTAATCTAGTTAAAGGATTTCCAAGTGGATTGTGTAACGCTTCAGCCAATTTATACAAACTGATGACTATGTAACTAACTGGCACTGAAATTTAATCAAAATCATATGTACACTTAAAGATTTATACACATTTTCTGGATGTAGATCAAAAGAATTGTTCAAATATGAGCCGGCAACAGACTAGCTTTGTAGTCTAATTCAAACTCCTAAATCCTTCTCCTTACTTTCTCTTGCTTTACCATATAAGTATATGGTTTTCTCTATGTCCTGATTCATGGTTTATGTTTTCCAATTGTTCTTTATAAATAAGACTGTTACCTTATATAAGAGAAACAGAGCTTAGCTCCCCAGGAGAAAAAAGGTCAATTTTGTGCTGTGCCCATTTGTTAAATATACATGACAACATGTATACCTGGTACCTGCCGTCCTATGAACAAAAGTTGATGTTCTAGCTTCAGAATGAATTTGAATTACTGAAAGAACATGTCAAATGCAGCCTCTCAACTGAATCAGTGATGCGCACCTGTAATCCTAGAACTTGGGAGGCTGAGAAAGGAGGATGCCGTTTGATGCCAGCCTCAGCAGCTTATTGAAATCCTCAACAACTTAGTGAGACTCTATTATAAAATGAAAATAAGGTAAAAATTGCTGGGGATGTGGCTTGGAGGTAAAATGCCTCTAGGTTCAATTCCTGGTACCAAAACTAATAAAATAAAATAAATGCAGATTCTATCTTCCCCTCAAGAGATTCTTAATAGTTATGGGGTGAAGTCCAAAGCTTGAATTTTTAAATAAACTTTTCAAGATTAATTCTGATAAAAGTGAACTATAAACTAGTTTTTAAGAAAGAGTAGGATACTGATTTTCAAAATTTTTCTCACTGAAATATATAATCTTGTTTAAAATTCAAATGTTTTCTTTAATTTAAAAAGGTGCTAGTACTTAAACATTAATATGTTAATAAGTAAAAAAAACTTCATTCGAATTCAAAATTTCTCACCAAATCATATTGCTCAGAATAAAAAAATTATGGCAGCAGATGCCCCAGGAATAAATTTTAAAATTCAAGATTTTTTTTAATGCTTAATGCTATGACACACTGCATCTCCTTACCCTTTTGAATTTCATGTACTGACAATGTCCCCCCACAAAAAAAAAAAACTTCTGGCTTTTTCCCCTAATGCTGTTACTCCTTCTCATGTAGGTAGATGACGTACCTGGTTAACAGGTAACATGGGATCATTATCTCAAGTGGAAAAAGATAATACATTGAAATCTATATATAATGGGCAGTCACTGTCCCCTCCTCTCCCATTCCCAATGTGAAGCAGATTTTTTTTTAAGCAGTACTGGGGATGTAACCCAAGTGCATTCTACCTCCAAGCTATACCCTCAGCAATTTTTTTTTATTCTTTATTTTGAAACAAGGTCTCACTGAGTTGCAAAGGGCCTCACTAAGTAGCTGAGGCAGTCCATGAACTTTGATCTTCTTGTCTCAGCCCCCCAAATTCAGGATTACAAGTGTGCGCCACCACGCCTGGCTCGAAGCAGCAATTTTGTGAGTGACTAGCCTGGAGATTCATTTTCCCTTGGGTGTAAGGACTGGACTGCAAGAGAAAGTATTTGAAAGCCCAGTTGTTCTTCATAGTCTCCTGATAACTTTATGAGCAATAATGGTTATATTTTTCAAAATTTCTATTCCTGGATCCTGTTACCTCTCTCACTGTTTCTGAAGTTGGGTGGAGAAAAGAGTATGTGATTTACTGATCTCACCCTTTGCTCACCCCAATGCTCAGCAAACTAAATCACAGTGATGCTTTTTGCACATCTCTCTTTACATAAGCCTTCCAGTCAGTTTCTACTTACATGGCCTCATAAATTTATTTTGCTTTCCAAATTTTTTCATTACTAAACAAATGTCCAGCCAGGCATGGTGGCACATGCTTATAATCTCAGCATTCAGGAGGCTGAGACAGTAGAATCTCGATTCAGACAGCCTCAGCTACTTAGTGAAGCCCTTTGCAACTCAGTGAGACCCTGTTCCAAAATAAAGAATAAAAAATAAGGCTGGGGATATAGCTCTGATGTAGAATGCCCCTGGGTTCCATCCCCACTACTGCAAAAAAAAAAAAAAAGTGTCCATAAATGACTTGAAGCTTTAATGAAACAAAGCATTCAAACATAGAAAAAATGCTATAAACTATTGGTAAAATATGCATGGCTCTGGATTTGCACCAAGCAATCTAAAGCAAAGCATGAAACTCTCCTGAATGAATTATGCCAACCTATGAGCAAGAGATACTTAAATACCGACTGTTCTCATTTGATCTTTGTGTTATGCTTACAAAGTCAACACCAATGGGACCAGACCAGAGCTGTGTTACTTTTAAAGAAGCACAGTGGTCCCCAAAGACATCCCAATCTTTATTCACATCTCTTGAAAACATCTACAGGGTTTCATATATACAGTTGATGACAACTCTTTCTAACTTCTCTGGTCTTTTTTCTATCTAGCTTTCCTACCTTAGAGAAGCTTTTCTCATTCATAGCCCAAAACTTTCTCATTGATATCATTATATCCCAGCCCCTCTTAGCCCATGAACTCTCTCTTATCACTGCATTCTCCCAGACATGTCCCTGGGATTTACATGTCCCTACCATTTGGTGCCCCTTGAGGTGTGGTTCATCTTCTTGGATTGCTGGTGCCTTTTGTTCTTTTTCACTTGGTGTACAGAAGAGAGATAGATGCTCAGCAGGCTGTGTTGAGTGACTTTCCCTGGGGACTGTGTGTGGAAATGGCAGGAACAGTATGAGAGTGGCAAAGGGAGGTCAAGGAAAAATTATGAGCCACCGAATTTTAGTAACTTTGTTTTATCACTTTTGTACCATGGCAAATCACTAGACAGTTGTCTACCATCTTGCCATTAGCTATAATTCCTAAGAAGCTTTTTCTGAATTTTTGTGTTTTGTGTTCACTTTGATGAAGCACACAGCTTTTCACCAGGCTCTTAAATAATTATCTATTCCTGCAGTTCTGGGCATTGTAGGAAGAGGGGACAGCATGGGGATTTGTCCCTTGGATCTCGTGGATATATCTCCAGTGTTGTTGTGACATGAAGTGTAAAATAGATATAGATCAACATCCTCCAAGTTGTCTAGAGATTGTTATACACAACCCAGTAGCCGGCCCCACTTTGCAAACACACTGTGCAATTAGAATGCGCACATCTCATGCTCTCTTCCATTTCCTTCCTTACATGTTCTGGACTCCTCCTCTCTGCACAACTAAAACACCAGGAAAGATTCTTCCAGGGTTTTAAGAATATCAATCAGTTTCACTGCTGGGGACAAACATTTCTGTTGAGGAGCATTTCTTTTCTTTTCTTTTCTTTTCTTTTCTTTTCTTTTCTTTTCTTTTCTTTTCTTTTCTTTTCTTTTCTCTGTAGTACTGGGGATGGAACCCAGAGGCTTTCTACCTCTGGGTTACACACCTAGACCTATTTTATATTTTATTTGGAAACAGGGTCTCACTAATTTGCTGAGAGCCTCACTGCCAGGGTCCAGCCCTAGCAAGAGTCAAAGTTCGTATGTTGGTGAGAGGAGAATTGAGGTCAAATGAGAGAAGACGCTGTCACACGAGACCAGCTTCAAGCTTCTCCACTTTATTTGGAATTTGTTACAATTTTTATATTTTCTTTTTTGGCAGAAAAAGCAAGGCATAGCCATGAAAGCAGGAACTCCAAGGACAGGAAAAGTTTTTTACAGACTTAAGGGCAGGGTGCCAGACATTTAAATAATCATAGAAAATATGCTTTGTCTCACTTCGCAAGGCCAATTTGAACTTAATCTTATATATTGGCCCAAACTAAGGTCAGTTTGAACTTAATCTTTGGTCCAAACTTTATCCTTGGGATAAAAATCTTTGCTGCCTGAGTCTCTCACAAGCCGCTGCCCATCAGTTTTAGTTATAATGCTTATACATAAAATTCCAATTATACATATTGATCCAAATAATCCTAAAACAATTTTTTGAAGAAGGGAATGTTAGACATACTTCATGGAGGATCTACGCCTTTTCGGGTCCCCTGATCGAGCTTTCTCAAGATCTGCATGAGATGCTGTAGCACTAACCTGTGCGATCCACTGTCTCAGCCTCCCAAGTACTGGGAATAAAAGCCTGGCTCAAAAGCTTCATCTTCTTCTTCTTCTTCTTCTTCTTCTTCTTCTTCTTCTTCTTCTTCTTCTTCTTCTTCTTCCTTCTTCTTCTTCTCCTTCTTCTTCTTCTTCATCATCATCATCATCATCATTATTATTATTATTATTATTATTATTATTATTATTATTATTATTGGTGGTACTGGGGTTCCTGGAAACCCATCTACCTCTGGGTTACCCTTCCAGACCTGAACCAGCAGGATCCTCCTGTCTTCAACTACCAAGCGCGGGGATTACAAGCATGCGCTACCACGCCCAGAGGAGCATTCCTTAACATACACAGAATGCTTGGTTAGCCTCTGCTGTGTAAAGGAGGGTTGTATTTTTATTCCCTAGCTATTTCCTCCCTTCTTCTCTGGGCTATTGAGCAGTGAAGCTCTGTAATTGCCATAATACTAATGGAAAAAGTCACTTCTAGCAGTGATGAAAGACAACAGAGCCCTAAGTAGGGCTTACATGCTGGCTAGTCCTTCTCTTAGGTCCCCCAAATGCTAAATCTTTTCTGAAACCCAAAAGGGAAATGATGCTATAAAAAAAGCTTTTTCTTTAATTTCTTGAAAATTTATCTCAACCTATCTACTGACCTATCGAGCTTCTTACCTGAGGCACAAACCTGCCTCTGCATTTGGACACTTCATCTGCAGAACTTTCTTTGTGGTCAGACAAAACCAGCAGCAAAGTTGAATCCAGACGGTCACATAATCTCTACTTCCTAATTTAAGGTGAGAATACAGAGAAAAGGAAAGAACAAACAGATATGTGTGGGAGGCCAGTCCAAATAATCTGGAAAACTACTGGACTACTGAGATGAGTTTTTAAACTTACACAAAGGTAGTGTTGATTATCATTCTGATCTGGCACTACCACAAACTCTTGTTTTTAAGCAGGTTAATGGCAAAATTTTTACATATATAATATAACTAAGAGGTCAAAATTGAAGATTATTTCTTGCTGAGGTTATTTTGTTTTAATAAATCAAAAATAGGGCTTAATAACCCTAATCTGTATATGCTTTACAATATTAATATTTTTCTTAATGTTTGGGACTATGAAGTTTTTCATCCCCCGCTAAGACTCTAAATGAGTCTAGTGATTTACTATCTCTGGTGCATTCAGAGAGCAACAACAGAAAGGCCCTTTCTGGAACCTTTGGTGCCCCAGCAGCAGGAGCTTCCTATCTTAAATTGTGTCTATCTAAAAATACTCTGCCCAGGCAGAATAATTGTTATGGGGTCACTTACTTCCTGGTTCTTCTATATGAGTTTTACCTGAATTTAATAAGAACTGTTACTCTAAACCTATCTTGTCATCTACAGCAAATAAGCCCACCAAGGATGCTTCCTTATTTTGCTAAACAAGGTAATACTTAAAGATATATTTTGAAGAAGCCAAAGAGCATGTATTTCTCTGCTTAGATGGAAATGCACTGGGGGTGGTGGTGGTGAAATGAGAGGGGTTCTTGGACTGCAATTAGGTGGAATAATGTGGGACTGGCAAGGGCAGAGAGAGTTGGGAAAGAACATTTAAAAGAACTGAGAGTAGCCGGGCGTGGTGGCGCACGCTTGTAATCCCCGCACTTAGGCTGAGACAGGAGGATTGTGCAGGTTCTAAGCCAGCCGCATTGGCTTAAGAGACCCTGTTTCCAAATTTAAGTGTATATATTATATTATATGTTATATATATTATACATTATAATATATATATATATATATATATATATATACACACACACACACACACACACACACACACACACACACACACACACACATAATGGTCTGGGAGTGTACCCAAGAGGAAGAAGGGTTTCCAGGAACCCCAGTACCACCAAAACAAAACAAAACAAAACAAAAAACAAAAAACTGAGAATAGTAAGGAAAAGCCTAACAGAGAACCTAACTTGTAAAAGAGAATTGGTGTAACATTACACTGTGGGGTGCACACAGTACCTCTCCCCTCTACTTTTTCTTTTAAACATACTTTTATTGGTGCATTGTAATTATACCTCGTAGTGAGATTCAATTTGATAGAAACAGATAGACACAGCACTTGGTGTGATTTTTCTAGATACCACCCCATTTTATCCCCTCTCCCAGTATGTGTTAGTGAGATTCATAGTGATACCTTCATATATGAACATAGCATTATTCGAACAGTTTTCTTTATTAAGCTTTCTTTATTAAACTCCTATTGCCTTCCTTCCACAATCCCCTTCCATTATTCTACTGGTCTCAATCCTCAGGTAGCAAGATTCTGTTAAAGTATACATTTGGCTTCGGTATCACAGAATTGGGTTTGTAGGTTTTTGAAGAAAATACTTGGGAGTATGATTGCAGCAAAGTCTGAGAGTAGCCTTGGGGCAGGAGCAGAGCCGAAGCAGATGCTGCCTCAGGAAACAGACATAATCGAGGCTCCTGGGCACACTATTATCTATCATCCATCTATCTATCATCTATCATCTATCTACAAGCATAAGCAAATAAAAAATGAAAACTGAACAAGAATAACATGTTATTGCTATTTATATAGTTATTTCGAAAAGGGTATTAGAAAGCAGTGAATAAGAACCCATCAAACCATAATTTATTTGTACTGAAAGAATGAGTTCAATTTCTGATTTGATTTATAGAATGGGTCTCTAGCATTGTGGGATCTATATCAATTCAACCAAAAACCTTTACTGCTTTTGTGAGGGTTTTTATTTTTTTTCATTTTTAATTTGCTTCCTTTATTTCACTGGCAAGACCCTGAAGATTGTTCTGTCTAAACGTTTTACCTCCTTCATCAACACAATATAGGCAAAGATGTATTTTTCCAGAGTAATGACAAAGATTCAGTTAAAGCTATATGCACTTCATGGGTTTAAATTTCAAAAGTTTGTGTGTAAATCAATTACTTCAAACTGTAGTTTCATTTTCCCCATTGAAATTCTCCTCTAAATTGTAGAGGAGATTTCATAAATCTTTGACCTAAACACCCTATAAAATATGTTTTCTTTGCATAGAGTGATGGATATTTTCTTCTTCTCTTGAGTCTGGCATATATTTAGCAATGTCAGCACAAATGGGCCTTTGATGACTTAACTAAAGTCAGGGAAGGAGATCCTACTTGATAAAAAAACAACAACAACAAAAAAAAAACTTGGATTAGTGCAAAGAAGAGACACATCATGGCAGTAGACGACAGGTCTTACCATACATCACCCACCCTGAGGTTAGGTTAGATCACAGCCAAGGTTTTATCCATAGCTCCTCACTGCCGGCCACTCACAACCCAGTGCAGGAAGAACACAAGAGCAAGTGAGATAGTAAAGGACAGCAGAGAAGTAATCAGAGTAAATAGACAACTGGTCATGAGGTTGAGAAGAAAGAAACATAAAAAGAGAAAAGGGTTTTCTTAAGGATTGGAAGTGGATGGTCACATGGGGTTCTACAAATGGAGAAGTTATACTCAGATACAGACACTAGGAATGAGCAGGAAAGAGGGAAAAGTCATAGATAATAAAAATTGAGAGAACTTGTTAGTAGTAGCTGGGATTATATCATTTGTTTGATTTAGATTTAAAATTTTTTTATTGGTGCATTGTATTTATACATCATAATGGGGTAAAAAAAAACGTGTGTAGGCATAACTGCACACATCACCCAGCCAGCCCCCACCCAGTCCCCACCTCACCCCCTCCCCATCCCTCCCTCCCATTATTGGTTTAGTGGCTGACTTCAATATGAATAAGTACATAATCTGCTTTAAAGCATTTCCCTTCCCCACCTCCCATCCCCAGAGTTAGGTTGCCTTATTTGTTCCTCTATAGGATCTCTTTTTTCACCTGGAGTTCCTCCTATGACCCCATTTAGCCTAGCTTTCACATATTAGGGAAAGCATCTGATTCCTTATTTTTTGTGACTGACTAATCTCACTTAGCATAATGTCCTCAAGATGCATCCATTTCCCTGAAAATACCGCAATTGTATTTTTTTTATGGCTGAGTTAAATTCCATTGTGTACATATCCCACAGTTTTGTAATCCATTCATCTGTTGATGGGCATCTTGGCTGATTCCATAGGTTGCCTATGGTGAATTTTGCAGCTGTAAACATAAATACACATGCATTAGTTTGATAGTTTGGTTTCCTTTCTTTTGGGTAGATACTCAAAATGGTACATTTGTTCCCATTCTTCTGAGGATTCTCCATACTGTTTTCCAAAGTGGTTGCACTAATTTGCAATCCCACCAACAATGTTTTAGAGTACCCTCTTCTCCACATCCTTGCCAGCATTTATTATTGTTTGTGGTCTGAATGACTGCCATTCTAGTTGGAGTTAGGTGAAATCTCAGGGTAGTTTTGATTTGCATCTCTTGATTGCCAAAGATGTTGAGCATTTTTTCATGCATATATTGGCTATGTGAATTTCTTCTTTTGTGAAGTGTCTATTTAGTTCACTTGCCCATTTTTGATTGGATGATTTGTTTTTTTAGTGTTGAATTTCTTGAGTTCTCTATATATTCTAGATATTAGTCCTCTATCAGAGAGGTAGATGGCAAAAATCTTCTTCCCTTCTGTTGGCTCTCGATTGAGGTTCTTGACTGTTTCCTTTGCTGAACAGAAGCTCTTCAATTTCATGCAATCCCATGCATTGATTTGCCTTTTGGTTTGTTGTGTTTTTGGGGTCTTGTTGAGAAAGTTTTTATCTGTGCCTATGTTTTGCAATGTTGGACCTATGCTCTCTTCAAGGAGCCTTAAGCTCTCTGGCCTAATTTCCAAGTCTTTGATCCATTTGAATTGATTCTTGTGCAGGGTGAGAAAGTGGGATTAATTTCCAATTTTATGCATATGGTTCACCAGTTTTGCCAACACCATTTGTTGAAGAGGTTATCGTTTTTCCAGTGTATGTTTTTGGCCCCTTTGTCAAAAATCAATTGGTTGAAAATGTGTGGGCTTGTTTCTGGGTCTTCTAATCTGCTCCATTGGTCTATGTATCCTTTTTTTGTTTTGTTTTGTTTTTTGTGGGTTTTGTTTTTATTTTCTTTCTTTCTTTCCTTCTTTCTTTCTTTCTTTCTTTCTTTCTTTCTTTTTTTTTTTTTTTTTTTTTTTTTTGGTGGTACTGGGGTTCCTGGAAACCCGTCTACCTCCAGTTTACACTACCAGAACTATTTTTATATTTTTTTCATTTGAAAACAGGGTCTCTTAAGCCAGCGAGGCTGGCTTTGAACCAGCATGATCCTCCTGTCTCCTCCGCCTCCCAAGCATGGGGATTACAAGTGTGCACCACCACGCCTGGCTATGTATCTTTTTTTGTGCCAGTACCATGCTGGTTTTATTGCAATGGCTTTATAGTATAGTTTAAAGTCAGATATTGTGATTCTTCTTGCATGGTTTTTGTTGCTGAGAACTACTTTGGCTACTCTGGGCCTTTTGTTGTTCCAAATAAATTTAAGGATTGATTTTTCTATGTCTGTGAGGTATGATCTTGGTAGTTTAATGGGCATTGTGTTGAATCTGTAGATCACTTTAGGAAGTATGGCCATTTTGATAATATTTATTCTGCCTATCCATGAACATGGAAGATCTTTCCATCTTCTAAGATCTTCTTCAATTTCTTTTTTTCAATGTTTTGTAATTTTCTTTGTAGAGATCTTTTACCTCCTTGGTTAAGTTTATTCCTAAGTATTTTATTGTTTTGTGGGTGATCCTGAGTGGAAATATTTTCTGAATTTCCTTTTCAGTGGATCTATGGTTGGTGTACAGAAAAGCTTCTGATTTTTAAGATTGAATTTGTATCCAGACACTTTCCTGAATTTGTTGATCAGTTCTATAAGTCTTCTGGTTGAGTTTATTGGGTTTTCTAAATATAGTATGAAATAGTGAAAGTTTAAGTTCTTCTTCCCCTATTTGTAATCCTTTGATTTCCTTTTCTTGCCTTATTGCTCTGGCTAGAGTCTCAAGTACTATATTGAAGAAAAGTAGTGATAATGGACATTCTTGTCTTGTTCCTGTTTTTAGGGGGAATTCTTGAAGTTTTCCCCATTTAGTATGATGTTGGCTGTGGGATTATTGTAGATTGCCTTTATGATGTTGAGATATGTTCCTTCTATTCCGATTATCTGCAGTGCTTTTTATCATAAATGCTTTTTCAGCATCTATTGAAATGATCATGTGATTTTTTTCTTTGGTTCTGTTTATACGATGAATTACATGGATTGATTTTTTTATGTTGAACCAGCCTTACATGCCTGGGATGAACCCTACCTGGTCGTGATATATGGATTTCTTTATGTGTTCTTGAATACGTGTTGCTAGTATTTTGTTTAGCAGTGTTGCATCCAACTCTTCAAAGATATAGACCTCTAGTTTTCCTTCCTTGAACTGTCTTTGTTTGGTTTTGGTATTAATATGATGTTGGCTTCATAGAATGTATTTGGGAGAATTCTGTTTTTGTCTATTTCATGAAATAAATTGAGGAGTATTGGAGTTAGCTCTTCTATAAAGGTTTTATAGAATTCACTTGGGAAACCATCTTGTCCTGGACTTTTCTTTGATGGTAGGCTCTTTATTGCTGTTTCAATCTCTTTGATTGTTATTGGTTGGTTTAAGTGTTCTATATCTTCTTGACCCAGTTTAAGAAGGTTGTATTTATCTAGAAAGATGTCAATTTCCTGCAGATTTCCCATTTTGTTGGAGTATAGTTTTTTAAAGTAATTTCTGATAATCCTCTGGATTTCTACACTGTCAGTAGTAATATCTCCTTTTTCATCTCTTATCTTCATAATTTGGGTTGATTCTCTCTTTTTTTTAGTTAGGTTGGCTAGTGGTTTATCTATCATGTTAATTTTTTCAAGAAACCAGCTTTTGGTTTTGTTGATTTTCTGTATTGTTATTTTATTCTCTACTTCATTAATTTCTGCTCTGATTTTAGTAATTTCCTATCTTCTACTGGCTTTGGGATTAGATTGTTTCTGCTTTTCAAGGGCTTTGAGGTGTGTTCTTAGGTTATTTATTTGAAGATTTTCTGTTTTTCTTATGTGAGCACTCAGTGCTATAAATTTTCCTCTTAATACTACCTTCAAAGTGTCCCAGAGGTTTTGATATGTTTTGTCTTTATTTTCACTTGTTTCTAGAAATTTTGTGATCTCACCTCTTATGTCTTCTGTGACCCATTCTTCATTCAGAAGTATGGTGTTCAGCGGATTATGTCATTTGTATAAAAACTAATGTAAGGAAACATTTTTGTGTGGGACATTGCATGAAAGCTTTAAACTATAACTTATAAATAATGTTAAAAAATATTCGCATTATTCTTCAGGACATCTGAAGTCAGTGTGTGTGTGTGTGTGTGTGTGTGTGTGTGTGTGTGTACACATATGTGTTTGATACCAGGGGACTGAACCCAGGGGCATTCTACCTACACGTTATATATAGCCCCAAGCCTTAATTCATGTTTTATTTTGAAAGAGGATGTCACTAAATTTTTGAAGACATTCCTAAGTTCCTGAGGCTTGCCTTGAACCTGCGATCCTCCTTTCTCAGCCTCCCAAATTCTGAAATTACAGGCCTGTGCCACCATTTTCCTCTGAAGTCATCTTTGACTGTGATCCCATGTGAACATTTCTCAGGGGAGGGGATGGGAGTTTTTAAGGTTACAAAGGCAGAAATTGCCTATATCTATCAGAATTTATATTTTGCCAGCTCTAAGGAAAAAGAAACAAATAAATTTGGTCTTATAAATAGAACATATTGCCATGCTGAGAAAGTTCCTCACAACAAGATGTGCCTTACAAGAACTAATAGAGAGAGTTCTTCAGGTTGCTTGGAGGATGCTAATTATTAACATAAAAACATAAACAGATGAAAATATAAATCTCACCATTGAGTAAAATATATAGTTTAATCAGAATTCTTGAGTGTTTTCATGGTGGTGGACAAATCACTTTTACTTCTACTCTAACGATTAAAAGAAAAAAGTATTAAAAATAATTAAATGACAATATTTAATTAAGAAATGCACATCATAAAAAAGTAAATTGTGAGTTCAATAACCTAAAATATGTGGATAGAAGTAAAAGTGTAGAATTTTTATGTGTGGTTGAAGTTAATCTTGTCAGCTTAAAATAAAATACTATATATAGAATTTTTGTAAGATTCTTGATAACTAAAAAACAAAAATCTACAATAGATACATAAGAAATAAAAAAGGAATCAAAACACACCATTATTTCTCACAAATCATCCCAAAACAAAGGAGAACCACAAAAGAAGAAAAAACAAACAAATACAAAATGGACAAAATAAATAAAATGGCAACAGTAAATATTTACTTATCAATAATTGCCTTATGTGTACAATAATTTAATGTTTTAATAAAAAAGACATAGAATGGCTGGATGAACAAAAACCAAAGACCCAACCATGGATGCCTGCAAAAAATTTACTTTAGCTTTATGGACATGCATAGGATGAATATGAATAGATGGAAAAACTTGTTTCATATAAATGGAAAACAAAGAGGTCAGGAGTATATAAACATACATCAGACAAAATAGATGTTAAGTTAAAAACTATACTGATGCTGGGCGTGGTGGTGCACGCTTTTAATCCCCGCGCTTGGGAGGTGGAGACGGGAGGATCACGCAGGTGCGAAGCCAGCCACACTGGCTTAAGATACCCTGTTTCCAAATTTAAAAAAAAAGTATAAAATAGGTCTGGGAGTGTAGCCCAGAGGTAGAAGGGTTTCCAGGAACCCCGGTACCACGAAAAATAAATAAATAAAAATAAAATAAAAACTATACTGAGTGACAAAATGTCATCATATAATGATAAAGGGAACAACTAAACAAGAGGATATAAAATTATAAATATATGTATGCAGCAAACATCAAAACACCTACATATATAAATAATAACAGAACTGAAAGAAAAATAGCAATTTAATAATAGTAGGAGACTTCAATACCCTACTTTCAACACTAGAGATATCATCAGTACATAAAATCAATAAGCTAACACTAGAATAGCGCTACACTTTAACAAGATAGACCTGACATTCATGTGACAATACAATACTCACACTCTGTAGCTAAACAAGGAATCCTCTCAAGAAGAGATACTCTGTTAATTCATAAAACAGTCTTAATTAAGAAAGTTGAAATATGTCACTATCACTATGAAACACATTATGATGTGAGACTATAATGGTATAAAGGTATAAAACTATACAAAGGTATAAAATTATATAAATTTTATAAAGGTATAAAATTAATGAAAACTTAAAAAGAAATTACATCAAGGATATTTTCCTACCTCAGACTAGAAGTCAATTAAAGGAGAAAAATTAGAAAACTAAAAAAAACTGAAAATTAAACATGGTCCTAAACAACTATTGACTCAGAAAAGAAATTTAAAAATTAAAAAGTAAAAATGTATATATTTAAAAAACATCAGAAGAAGCAATTCTAATAGGTAAGCTTATAGAGATAAATGCTCACATCAACAAAAAAGGATAGATAGATCTCAAATCAATAGCCTAATTTTATATATCAAGTATTAGAAGATAAACAACAACCTCAGACTGAGAAAGGAACTCATGAAGATCAAAGCAAAAATAAATGAAATGAAGACTAGAAAAACAATAGAAATATCACAAAAAGAATTTTTTGTTTGACAAAACAATTAAAACTGATGCTAGACTAAGAAAAAAGGAGAAAAACTCAAATCAAATCAGAAAAGAAAGAATAGATATTAAAATGATACATTAGAACTAGAAAGTATCATAAAAGACTACAATGAATGATTTTGACAACACATTGGATAATGAGGAGTGTAGGTTATCAAATTACTAGATAAATACAATCTACCGAAATTCATTCATGAAGAAATACAAAACCTCAACAAATGGATAGTGACATTGAATCAATAACTTAAAAAACATCCCAACAAAGAAAACCCTTGGACCAGGAACCTTCATTGGTAAACTTTATCAAACATTTAATGAAGAATCAATGCCAATCCTTCTCAAAATTTGTCAAAATTGAAGAGGAAGAAGCACTTTTTAATTCATTTTATGAGGCAGCATTGTGTGTGTTATAATATTATGTATATAATATAAATATATATATTTCAAGGGATGGTTAGAAGTCATCAATAGCTAACCTAGTTCTGCTTGACAACTAAAACTTTTATTTGGTCAAGTCTCTTCCTGCATACAGAGATTTACTGATTTTGACCTATTGTATGGTTGATGTAATATCTGGATTTAGGGGTAATTTGGAGGCAATGAGTATAATGTTAGTATTTGTTAACATTATATTTTATGAATAGTTTGAGAATATAAATATAAAACATGGCAACCTGTTCCAGGAGTTTGTATGTAATATGCTATCAGATCTCCATTACTCCTCAAGGTAAGTGTTATCACCCACTTTACGCTGAGGAGGGATTTGAAGTTCAGAGATATTAACTGGTTTTCAAGTGAGAGAAATGACATTCTAATACAAAACTCGCTGGCTCCCAACAACACTGTTCTGAATGCACCCAAAGAGTTGATCTCTAAATAACTGAATAGTCCTGAGCCTGGACACGATCAGTTTGCTCTTTTCAGCCTTTATTTTCTCATCTCTCAGTTCAACAAACATTTATGTATACTTAAAGATGCTAGGAAATGTGATAGGATCCAGTGTGGCCAGGCCCGTATGTATGCTTAGGTAGTTAATGTTGAGGAGAGAAAAAAACTTTTCAGTAGGTAATTTTTCATGTCATTCAGTCCTGCTTTTAGATATGAGCGTACATATTCACATGGAATAAAATCTCAGTAATGTTTTCAAATATCTGTCTTCTTTATCTTCCTATGAAAACAAAATTAATATTTAAAGTCTGAGAGAAATTTTATGCTATGTAGTAAATTAAGAGAAAATGGGAAGTCATTAATTTCCTACTCTTTGAAAGGACACCTGCAGGCTTTATTGATTAGGCATTTTAGCAATAACTCTGCTTCCTTAATTATTTCTCTTCCAATTACATGGAGATTAATTTTCACTCTGAGTATCAGATCATAATAATCAAATAAAAAATATTTATTGAGTGTCGACTGAGTATGAGTCATAGTGAAGTGAGATTTAGATAACCCTAATTAGGTTATCACATTTGTCCTCCAATTAAGAAGAATATTATTTGTCTTTTCTAATATTTCCTTCAGTACCTTGTCTGATATAATTTTCACTATATTATCCTAAGTAACATTTTTCCAGATGAGAAGCTTGACTTTTTTTTCACCCATATAGAAAATCCTCTTATTCTAGCAGGGTGTGGTAGCACACACCTGTAATCCCAGTACTTGAGAGGGTGAAACAAGAGGATAGCATGTTTTAGGACAGCTCAGGAACATAGCAAGATTCTCAGCAATCTAGCAAGACCTTGTTTCAAAACAAAACATAATGGGCACTGTGTAGTTCAAATTCAATCCCCAGTACGCCCCCCCTCCCATTCACACACACACATAAATAAATGGAAGAAAATACTTCTTGCTCTTATCTTCATAGAATGAATTCTCTTGTAAGCTTTTAACCCTAGCACGTAGTACAGACATATGTTGTGTTTGTTTTTCCAGCTCTATTACCTGGCCTGTAAAGAGTTCTCTGGTTTTTATCCTGAGTATCTGTCCATGTAACTATCTATGGAGTATATTGGGTCTGGCATCAATTCCAGGCTCCAGCAGAAATCAAAAGACCTAAGCAGAATGGGTGATAGACTTATCCACAGTTACTGGTTTAAGAATGTGTATATGACCAGCTGAGCCAAGATGATTGCTTCCCTAGGGTATCTCTGGAATTATTGAGGGGAGAATCCATCTTTATCCCATCTTTAGAAGATGTAAGCCTGGCACTTCTGAGAGTCATGCTGTGGATGAAGCCTCTCTCTGTGTGAGGCAGATACAGAGCAAAGTAGAAAAGAGCAAATAGAGAAGACAGTGAGGCTGGCCCAGCTCACTTCATTTTAGCCCTTGACTAGAGCCAGACCCTCTCCTAGACTTTTCAAGTATCTAGACTAGTAAACTACCATTTTGAATTAGTAAACGAGGGTTGGGCTTGAGTACTTAGAACTAAAATGAGCATAATGAGAGCAATGCCCACCTGACTTGTGCACCAATGGGGATGGACAGCAGCTGCCTTCCATCCAGTCCCAGCCTTGGACATCGAGTGTTTGTATTTCCCTCTAACCAGTTCTTTTGCCTCTAGTAGATTTATTATCGGAGTAAAGGGAAAATTAATTTGGAAAAGCCTCTTCTTTCATTCTTTTAGAACTGAGCTATAACTGGTAGATTATTATTTTGACACCTTCCCAGTTGCCTGACTTTAAGAAAGTCAAGAGAGCTCTATTTGTATGAGATCATTCAATATTGGGATCTTCTTCTTTACTGTGTCTATACTGTGAGATTAGTTTGTTCCTATAGTTGATGCAATCTTGGGAGCTATCAGGCAAAGCTCCATATAGTAATAATACAATGGAGAGACCTGCACCAAGTTTGGGAAGCTGTTGGCTGCTTCCTGGCCCACAGGTTCATTTGTCTTTGCCAGGTGCTAATTAACTCTTATGTTTGGCAAATGTTCCACGACACACAGATACAAGGGTCTTTAGCAGAATTCAGAACAGCAGTTTTGTCCAGCTTGTCTAATTATGTCAATAAATGTCTTAGAGCACCACTTTCCCCATGGAGCCTGACATCATGTAGAAAGGGACAGTACCAGGCTCTTCTGAAAAAAGTGTTTGTTTCCTTTAATACTATTGTGATTGTGTATTGTAAATTTTTAATAAATGCTTACCTTCCCCTTTACACTGTTAGCTCCATAAGACTAGCTCACCTTTGAATCAGTACAAGGCCTATAAACATTTGTTGAAGGAACAAATGCATAAATTAAAAAATGAAAGAGAAATAAAGTGAATTTTTCTTTTTTTCTTTTATTCCAGTATCAGGGATTGAACTCAGGAGCATTCTATCTCCAAGCTACATCCCCAGTCCTATTTTTAATTCTTTATTTTGAAACAGGGTCTCACTAAGTTGCAGATGGACTCACTAAGTAGCTGAGGCTGGCTGTGAACCTACAATCCTCCTGTCTCAGCCTCCCAAGCATTCACTACCATGCCCAGTTAATAAGGTGAAATATCAAGAGATGCGTTTAGAAAATTCAGGTTGGGAAAACTGGAGAGTGCAAGTGCATTGAGAATGAGAAATCTGTTTGATTTAGAGTGTAAATATCATAACCACTGGGTTCCATGTGTCTAGTGTATCAAACTGACTAAAGCTGTTTCATGGCAAAACTTCAGGAGAGGCCTGTGGTCCCTTTACTCCACAGAAGTTGAGTGACTTCTTATAAATTTCAAGATTATGGTTGTCTTCAGTAAATGCTCTTAGTCAATTTCCAAAACAAATCAATTGAGAGTCCTCCCAGCATGCAACTGATCATCCTTGAGTAGAGACTGATCATCCTAAGTGTTTGGACCTTCTTGGAAATGACTGAGATAAAAGAGTGGACAAAATCACTAAATCTATCCAACTGGGAGATATGTCCATGTTGGACCTTGGCACCAATAGATGTATGAGGTTAAAAAAAATAAAGGAAAATGTGTAAGAGTCACATTTGTAACTTCAAATTCTACCTTGAATCATCATCATTATCATTATTGTCAACAGCTGCTGCAGCAGCAGCACCTCAAAACACAGAACTCTCAATGCCTCAGCCTAGGGAGTTTAACATGCACGTGGTTAAGCATGGGTTGACATGATGGCTTCACCTCGGCCATGATCAAAAGCTCCCTAGAGGAGCTCTTGCTGCAACTTAATGGTTCTCCAAAACAGCCATAAAAATGAGCTCAGTGCCACATGGACATCTTTTCCCTCACCACTCTGTGAAAGGAAGCATGTAGCAGGAAGAGGCCTGATGCTTTCCTACCTGACCACATTCTAAATAGATAGGGTGCACCCCCACGGGGGCAGAGCACAGGGAAGGTCGACAAATATGATGCTGCAAACATGGTGAGCAACTGAAACCCTTCTAGTCAGAAAATCAAAAATATCTATGCAGAACCAGGTGTGTGTGCATGGGGGTAAACTGCTTATCTTTGAACCCCAAGGCAACAGAGACCTACAGCTGAGTTCTGAAGGGAGGCAAAGATCCAAGAGCTATTAATAGGGCCACTTTAGGGATCATGGACGTCAGCAGTCAAGCCCACTCCCCTGCCAACTTCTCCTGCTCCCTCATCTGAGCAGAAATGGAGGCCACACCCAGGAAGTGGATAGAGGGTGGGTCCCCATCCCTGTAGAGTAGACAACTGCTTTTGTAATACATCGAACAGCACAGTGGCCGGCCTTGAGAGGCCGTGAAATGTAACACAGCCACCCTCTAGTCATCTAGGAATACTTCAAAGTGGCAGGATTAGACTCATTATCTGCATTCATAATGGGCTCTAGGAGCAGAAGGGGAGGCAGAAGGAATTAAGGAGCAGGGGCCAGGTCTCTGGGTGTGGGAATAGGTAGGGCCTTGGAAATGGCTTTCTTCTACTGCCTGGACCACACAGGCAATGAAGAAGTGGTTTGTTAATTAATAGCAAATGTACATCTTGGCTGGCTCAACAGTTAGATGAATGGATTACAAAACTATAGGGTATAGAATTTTACTCAGCTATAAAGAAAAACACAATTACATCATTTACAGGGAAATGGGTGGAATTGGAGGACATGATGCTAAGTGAGATTAGCCAGTCACAAAAATAAGAAATCAGATGCTCTCCCTAATATGCAGAAGCTAGGGAGAAAATAGGTCATAGGAGGAACTCTAGATGAAGAAGGAGAAACCATAGATGAGCAAATAAGGTGACCTAACTGATGGAATGGGAGGAGGGGAGAGGGAAATGCTCTAATGCACATGATGTGCTTTAACAAACATATCAATGTCAATCACTAAGCCAAACATGGGAAGGAGGGAGGGGGAGAGAATGGAGCAGGAATTGGGTAAGGGCTAATTAGGTGATGTATGCATGTATGTCTCCACCATCTTATACCCCATTAAGATGTATGACTACAAGGCACCAATAAAAAAATTTAAAAGAAATCAATAGCAAATGTTAGAGTTTTTGCTCAGGGAAGAATTCTTTCCAGGCCATAATGGAATAAGAGAGGGTTAAGCAGCAAGCAACTAAAGCGATCTCTTGTTTGGAGAAGGACTTTTGTTAGAGCCCTATACTCTAGACTGAGCATACCAGGCATGCCACAGAGAATGTGCATCCAGGCTCCCCTCCTCTGTACCTTTTCACTACGGATGGAAGGGTCTACATTGCCACTTCCGGCTCAGTGCTTGTTGAGCTTTAATGTGCCAGTAAACCACGGAGGAATTCTTAAAAACACAAATTTGACTCATTGGGTCTGGGGTGGGGCCGGGGGTTCTGCATGTCCAAGAAGCACCCAGGGAAGGACTATCGTGCTCCTTGTGGGCCACACTGATCAGAAAAGCCAGCCTGCTAGTTCTCCAGTCTTCATGTGCTCAAGATAATCTGGAGAACTAATGAAGATGCAGCATCCTGAACGTCGTGCCCAGAGCATCTTGGGATAGTCTGGCAGTACAAAGCTGGAGATTCTTTTCTTCTGTAAAATATTCCATGAAAGCTATAATTAGAGGAGGAGACAAATGCATGTTGGATTTTTCGAAATCAGTTAACCTTACTCTGTATTGTGACAACTCTTGCCTGCCTGTGCTTTTTGTCATTCTGTTAGATATTGGAAGAACAGGCGCTCAGCAGATGGCCTCACTGTCAGTCATCGCTGGTCAAGAGGAGGAAGCAAGCCGCCTCAGCAGGGAGAGGCTATGACCAAGTTGTGGGCTTTACTGATAAAAAACAAAAAACAAAAAAAAAAACAAAAACAAAAACAAAACCTTCTGAGTGATGCAGCTCTTTGAGTTCTGAATCTTTCAAGTCGTACTTTTATTTATTTATTTTTTAATAAAAATCCTATGAGTTTTTTTGGACCATGGCAAGAAATTCAAGTCTTTCAGATCATTGCTAAGAATTCCCCCAAACAGTAGATCCAGGTTGGGAAATGCGACTCCGCATTGCACAGATGGTATATTTGATCCTTGTGTGCACTCTGAGAAACAATAATTAATAAGCAATTCAGTGGTTTCAAATGACTCCTGAGGGCCTTAGAGATCCACAAATGTGTCATTGGAACCACCCACAGGCAGCCAGCAGAGAGCCCAGAGGCCCCAATTCAATGTACCTTGATCCCACACCAGAACATCTGAGCTCTTATTTATATATTTATTTTTGAAGGGATAACACATAACTGTGCATTTGAAAAATAGCTATTACTGTTCACAGCAAAAAAAAATAAAGCAAAACAGGACTGTGAGCAGTAATACCACTTGAAAGTGGCTGGACCAAATATGTTAATTTACATCTCTCTATGTCAGATTCTACCTGCCCCTGGGTCTTTGTCCTGCCAGCTGGCTAAAGCTAGATTTCTTATGAGCCTCACCTACAGACTATACCTGCTGGCGACACTGCTAATCCTGCTGTGGGCAGGAAGCCTTCCAGCAGGGTCTGGGGCCTGTTGTGTCCAGCAGGTCGCTGAGGCCTCTGCCTATGGGCTTGGGTGGGTGCCTAGTTTCCTGGAGAGGGACAGTGAGGCTTAAGGAGGAGAGGGCAGGCTTTGAAGTTGAAGTTGGCCCGAGTTAGAGTCTAGCCCTGACTCTGCTGTTTCTTAACTCTTTGATCTTAAACAAATGGTTTCCCATCTCAAAGTCTGCTTTACAAATCAAAGTATAATTGTATTCCCCTTTCAAGGTTGTTAAAAGAATTCAATTAAATATATGTGCAGAGCCTAGCACAGTACCCAGTATGAAGAAGGTGTTCAATGAGTGGTGACTTCTCTTTAATTACAGCTTAACTTCTGTCCTGTCCAAGTGTCCTTGTTACTTGATGTAACATCACCAGATATTCAGCCTGACTACAGGCTTCATATTTAGTGGCTGTGGTTTAACATTATTTGGAAATAAGAGATGTTTTATGTGATGGCATTTAGTTAAGTATAAAATATTTGACAAATGTCTCATAAAAAATCAGGAGGAAAATAGTTAATCAAAAGCTCTTGGGGGTAGTGGTTGAAGAAAATAATGGAAATTTGGGGGAAATCAGACAGCAAATAGGAGCTTATTGCCTATCACAATTTGTAAGAACCTTTACCCAACTTAGTATCAATTTTTATCTGCTATGAAATATGCATGCCAATAATACTTCATTTCAGTTTGAATTCACTGTTTTAAGTCCTTAAAAGGAATTCTTCAGTGACATTAGAATTTTTTATTCAAATTACAAGATGGCCTACTTGCTATTATCATTATCATTATGATCTAATTTTATTGAATGCTTAGATCTGCCAGGAATTGTGTTAAGCATTTCACATGCTAATTTCACTTAAACACCTGATGACTCTCTTTATCAGGTAGTATTGCCATTCTCCTTTTACAGAGATGGACACTGAGCTCAGGGACGTAAAGAACTTGTCCAGTGTTACGGAGTTGGAGAGTGACAGAGTGACCTTAGACCCCCGATGTTCAATGTCAAGTTTACAGTGCAGGTTAGGGAACATAAGACACCCAGTGACTTTTAGACAGAACTTAATCAGAAAATGAAAAGCAGAGCTCTTCCTCTCCCAGAAAGGGCCTCTTTATGTCTCTTTTTTCCTCTGATTCATCTGTTTTTCCAATTAGCAACATATCATCTCTAAATGTCCAAGCATTTGAAAAGTTATGGAAAGGCAAAATTATCACTAATGGATTTTGATGCAGAGCAAAAAGAGAATCTTTTCCAAAACTAAGGTCATCTCAACATAAAAAAAAAAGCATAGCAGTCATTAATGAACTTTTTCTCCAAATGGTACCAAGTATTGTTGTCTTTAGTACTAAAGTTACTCTGAGATCACATCAACCCTGTGGGAACCAGAGTATAGACATTTTAAGTGACTTTAATATGGTCACTCTGTAAGTGGTAGAATCAGGATTCTGACCCTGGTTAATTAGACTCTGAAGTTGGTGCATTTAGCCTCCATACCACACTGCCTTTAGTTTTTGAATAGGGGTTGTATTTTTTTTTTCATTCACATTTGTCTTTACTTCATAAGTCCCTTGAAGCCTTGTGGTCTTTATTGTTTTTGTTTTTCTGCTTCCTTTCTCTTTCCTCAAGGGTCCAGGACAAAACAAGTCACACAAGACAAACTCAAAGTGCCTTCTAAAGCCGGGCGTGGTGGCACACGCTTGTAATCTCAGCACTTGGGAGGCTGAGACAGGATGACTGTGGTTTGTGGACAGCCTCAGCTACTTAGTGAAGCTCTTTGCAACTCAGACGCTGTTTCAAAATAAAGAATAAAAAATAGGGCTGGGGGTGTCGCTCAGAGAGAGAATGCTCCTGGGTTCCATCCCTAGTACAGCAAAAAGTGACTTCTGAGGTCATCTCCTGAGCAAGGAGAAAAGTGAAGAAGCATTTGTGAGCTGAATAATATCACTAGCCACAATTCTTCTGTCCTGCATGCCTTTGGTTGACCAACATGCTCCCGTGGAAAAATCTCATTAATCTTCCAAGATATGTGGTTCGCTCCTTGCTGGGTGTGTAGTGGCTTAGTCTGCTTTCATGCCAGGTTTGATAAGCATCATACTGATTAACACGGCTATCCTTGAAAGCATCAGGCTACAAAGAAACACAGAAGATAACTTGGAGAACTTTGTGAGTGGAAGTGCACTGGGCTATGGGCCACATGATCTTGCTTACTCTTGGTTTATAAATGTTCATCCGCTGAACAGCAGGGCTTCCACTTTTTACCATACAGATGTTAGGGTCTCGGCATTCTTTGAATTTAGACAGTTGTGGTAAAAGATATGAGGAAACAAAAAACAAATTGTGGGCATTGAAGGTAACCCAGTGTACTTCTAAGTTTTCCTTCTAGAAATTCTGCCTTCTTTTGAACTCCTACTTATATTAATTAGTAGTTATTTGTTCATTTACTCACTCATTAATTTATTATTTTTTCACTCAGTAAATACTTACAGAAAGTAAAGGAATTGGATTAGACCACAAGTTGAAAAGACAGATCTGGTTCCCAACTCTATTAAAGTTTAGTCAATTCATTGAACAAACTTGTAACTTCTATGGCATTAAAAATCCCAAACAGAAATATTTTTGTGTTTGTATCATTTATGCAGCATTAATTGGTAAAATTTACCAGTGTTTTTCTATATGAATAATAATCCCTTTTAATTCTCAAAAACAATTCAGAAAGTAAAGGTTATTGTCAGACAATGTATGAATTGAGGGCTTAGGGGAAAAATATACATCTAAATAGCAAAAGTAGTCAGTGGCAAGTGTCAGAATTCTAACCCAGGTCTTCAGCAGACAAGGCCACTGTCCTTTTTCAGTGCTGCTGTGACATCTTAGTGTTGCTTTGAACTGGTAGATACATTTTAATTTGGCTCTTAAACTCCTTTTCTCTCTTTTTCTTTTGAGGGTCTGGGGATGGAACCCAGGGGCATTCGACCTCTGTACTACACCCCCTGCCCTAGTTTTTATTCTTTATCTTGAAACTGGGTTTCATTGAGTTGCAAAGGGTCTCACTAAGTAACTGAGACTGTCTGCGAACCATGATCCTCCAGTCTCAGCCTCCCAAATGTTGGGATTACAACTGTGCACCACCACGCCCGGCTCTCTTAAACTCTTTTGATCTCATTTCTCCTCATTGTACAGTTATAGATCTCCTATGCATAATTATTGACATAGCACTAGAGAGCTCCAGCTAAACCTTTTATATAGTTGGATTTCCCCCTATTTTCTGTTCCCAAAATACCCCTACTGTAGCTCACCACAGCACTTTTTTTTTTTTTTTTTTTTTTGGTGGTACTGGAGTTCCTGGAAGCCCTTCTACCTCCGGGCTACAATCCCAGACCTATTTTATATTTTTTTTATTTGGAAACAGGGTCTCTCAAGCAAGTGAGGCTGGCTCCAAACCAGCGTGATCCTCCTGTCTTGGCCTCCCAAGCGCGGGAATTACAAGCGTGTGCCACCACGCCCGGCATCACAGCACTTTTTATAATACATTTAATTTTTTCTGGGCCTTATTAGATTAGAGCTATTCTTGTGATTATCTGAAAAAAATGATTTGAACCTGTTGAAATATGTTTATTTTTTAAAGGTAGTCAGATGACAATATTATCAGGTGACCTTAATAATGTGATGAAGAGTGTGGTTCTTGATTTATATTAGACTCCTTTAAAAAATTAGACCAGTCCAACAGAAGACCTTTTCATATGCAAGATAGAGGAAGAAAATGGATTAATAACATTGCAAATATTGTAACATTGCAAAGATAGATTGTAAACACTGCAAAGGTTCTTTTGAATCCTTCTAACTTGTTCATGTCTAGATAGTTGGCATTATAAAGAGCTTGGCTAACATAATAGAACAAATGTGTCTGAAAACACTAGAGATTGTAATGTACTTTAAACTATATCAAGTAATGTCAGTTTTATAAGTTATGTGAGGATTTTCATTTGTTCTTAATAAATTTACCATGATTAGAATAAAAATACTTGATATTTTTATTCTAATTCAAAGGTATTTCTGCCCTAAATACCTTTTGAAGCAATTTAATTTATTTATTTTGTTTTGTGGTTCTTGGAATGGAATCCAGGGGCATTCTACACCCTCAGCTACACCCTCATTCTACACCAAGCTACACCCTCAGCCCTATCTTTTTTTTTTTAATTCCTTATTTTGAAACAGGGTCTCACTGAGTTGCAAAGGGCCTCACTAAGTAGCTGAGGCTGTTCACAAACTGTGACCCTCCCGTCTCAGCCTCCCAAATGCTAGGATTACAAGCATGCATCACCATGCCCGGCTAAAATTATTTTTTTCCTGAAGTCAAACTAGCCAATAAGCCTGATTAAAAATATCTTTTTTTTTAAAGTTCATGTGGAACAAATATTCTGTAATTGGAACATGGCTTTTAAATCATCTAAATCATCTGATAATAAGAAACTGTTTCATAATGCCTTAAATCAAGAACCCCTAGGTGATCTCAATTATTGTGAAAGCGCAAAGCATTCATTCAAAGCATTTTGACTCTGCCTCTACGTAGGCATGGCTCTGATGTTTTACCTGCTCCACCACACTTACCTTTGGATACGTATGAGAGCTGTTATCCTTAATATTTCTGTAGGATTACTTCCTTGAACAGGAGCAAACCTGACCTGTCACCTCTCTGGATACATTCATCTTTCTACTGGCATAAGTACAGTGTTTGTATAAAAGCACGTGGGCGCTTTCCATGGTAACACCCAGTTTCTGGTTTCTGAAGTACCCTTGACTCCATTCTTCTCCAGCAGCTTTACTGTGAAATGATCTCACACTTCCATTTATGTTTTCTCCTGATTCTCAGACCTTGACCATGTTGTATTTCTGGGTTCTGCCTTTCTTTAGTTTTTCTGTGTGTTTTCTATTTTCACCCATGTCATCATCCAGATAAATATCGGCCAATTATACGTAACCCTGTACAGTTACAAGAGTGACTACCATTTATAAAGGGCTACCATTGTGTGTCAACTTATAAACTTATAAATTTCATGTAGAAAGCAAAAAATAATTTATGTTCATAATTATCAAATAATATTTAATGTGAATTAAATTACCAATATTATGAATGATAAATTATTCATTTATTAAATATAATGATCTTTGTCTGTATAAATTCCTATAGTTACCTTTTGTAGATGAGAGAGCAGAGGCTAAAATGATTAAGGTAACTAAAATTGCAATCATAACCGTTATATAAATAGCATACTCTTTGGTTTAAGAATTCCAAATTTGAAGAGGTATGAAACTAGAAATTAGTTGTTTCTTATTAACAACAACAAAGACAGAAGTTCAGATGAAAAAGAGTATTTTCATCTTAGTTTTGAATTTGGGGAAGGTGATAGAACTGAGCTGAGAATTGAACAGTGGCATATGACATAGTTTTCATTAAAAATTTTCAGATGACCTTATATTAAGTCCTGTAAATGTCTAATAAATTTATTTTGTTATACCCAAATATAATATTTGCCCGTTTTTATTGTGAATAGTTTCATTTTTTACTATATTTTGAAGTAGTCATTGCATGGAAAATCTACTAATTTTTATTTATATTTTAGAATCTGTAATCATACATGCCTTTCTTATTGGTTCTACAACTTTTTCCATTTAATTCTCTTGGATTGTCTGAGTAGGCAACAATCATCTAACATGCAAATTAAGATATTTTGGCTCCTTTCCAAAATAGAGATATCACAATATAGAGATGTCAAGCGTAGGAGTAATAACATTGGTAATAGCCAGAATCCTCATTTTCTTCTAATTTTTAATAAAATTACTTCTAAATTTTGCCATTAATTGTTATATTGATTGTCGATTTAAGATAAAATCTTTCATCAAGTTAAGAAAGTATCTATCTGGCCCTTTGAGCAGATCATAGTTATACATGGCTGTAATCTCAGTTCTTAGAAGGCTAAGACAGGAGGATTGCAGATTCTCAGCCACCCTCAACATCTTAGAGAGGACCTCAGTAACTTAGTGAGATCCAATTTTCAAAACAAAATAGGGCCGGGGGTGTAGTTCGGAATGCCCATGGATTTTATCTGCAGTACCTTTAGAATGCTCATGGATTTTATACCCAGTGCCTTTCCCTCCACACAGTGGATTATATTGATATTATATGGGTAAGATGTAGATAGCTTAGAGTTCTGTGGTTGACTTAAAAGTGGAGAGAATGGTGTCATCAAAAGTGCTGCAGTGAAAATCACGTGGCAGGTCTGAGGAAGTGAATTTAATTAGAGAAGTATTTTTATGTTGGTGAGAAAGGTGAGGAGACTAGAATTAGAAACTTTGAATTCTAGACGGAATGACTTAGACTGCCCTATCCAATATATCATGAGATGACAGCAAAGAATTTTGAAGATAGAGGTGGATGGTATAAACACAAAATGAAATTTTTGGAAGCTCAATCTCCCATTTTTGTTCCAAATCTACCAGTAGAAATCTTGTGTGAAGGCCATCGTAATCACTGGGATGTTAGCTAATGAAAGTCTGGGCAGGCAGTCAGCTAATCCCAAGCTGCCTGGGGAGAGCCTGAGCAGAAAACAAGTCCATTAATTCCACGAGCACGGGATTGCCAAAGCAGAAACAGATTAATAATATCTGTTAGATGGAAATGTCAACTTGAACCGTAACCTTTCTTGACTGAAGTAAGAAGAACCCGAGGAGAGGATGAGAGAAGTACATATACACGCAGAAGGAGGCCAGAGAATCAAGGCAAATAAAATCAAGGTGTAAAAAGACAAAATAGAAAAATAGAAGGTAGCAGCAAATGTAAGTTACATTTTCTTAGGCTAACTGATCTGAACTGGAAAGGTCTTTAACAGCATTGAACAGGAGCTAGCTGTGGCTCAGGAGAATGGAACAGATTTGCAAAGGATATGAGTGAAAGCAACGACTTCAGTCATGAGGGTTCGTGTACTTCCAAGGGCCAGAGCACTAGGCTGCTTTCCTCAAGGGGGCGGAGGCCTGAATATTTTTGAAGACAGAAGAATCACTCAATAAATAGCTTTAACAAGTCAGATATAAGAGATCAGTGAAATAAAAATATCTGAAGGTGGAGAAAAGTGGGAGGGCTGAAAATGGACAGGGGAAACAGAATCAGGAGGCAGATGTAGCAAGTTTTCAAGGTTAGAGGATGAATGCATATGTATATATAGGAATGTGTCCCAAAATGCACATAGATATTTTGTGAGAGAGAAAAAGGAAAATGGTACCAACCTTCCCCATAAAATAAACTACAGAGTCATTGGCTCCATTATTAGAACCAGATATAAGGATAGAGAAAGAAAGGGTGGGGGAACAACTAATTTAATGTGGAATTTTCCAGAGGATCAATTAGGAGAAAAAAGAATTTCTGAACATTAATTAGGAGCAACTGTCTGAATCTATCAAGGGCCATGGTTAGAAAGTGGAGCATGCTCAGTGTGTGACTACCCCCCTGCTGTTTTCCAGGGTGTGCGATCTGGGTTTGTGACCATCATGGGAAATGAGACAGAAGTTCAAGGCAGCTAAGGGGTCAAGGTCATAGACTCTGCCCCATTAAAGGGCTGAAAGAATCAAGTGTGGGTGAAATTCAACAACAATCTAATTGGTTATGTAGACTGTATTTACTCAGTACTTCTTGTTCTTCCAATTTAGACACACATCAAAGAGTCTGGCTCTTGAGATTTTCAGTGGAGGCCATAGGGGCTTATCTAGGATTTTTACTTTTTATTTGTTTTCTTCCTTTTGTTGCTGTTTTAATATCCTTTTGTTGCTGCATCCTATTCTCACATTGCAATGTAGATCAGAGTGGTAGGGACATACATGCACATAGCACTTGGTGCCCCTCCCCCTTGGCTCCTTCCCCTTCTACACAGTGATATTCATACTGACATTGATGATTTCATATACGCACATAGCATCGATGGAAGGATTCCATTCATTAATTCTCCCTACTTGCACCCTCTCCTAGACCCCTCCACTGCTCCACTCGGATTTCTCCTCCTTCACCTAAAGTCCCTTTTGTATCTTGATTATTTTCTAGCTTCCACACAAGAGAAAAAATGTATGACCCTTCATTTTCTGTGACTAGCTAACCTCACTTAACATAATGTCCTCCAGGTCCATCCATTTTCTCGCAAATTGTAATTTTGGTCTTTTTATTGCTATGTAGAATTTCATAGTGTATGCATCCTGAAATGTGTGATACATTCTTTTTTTGGTGGCATTGTTGTATTTTGTGGTCCCCACTCACTGAAATAAAAGGGGATTTGAACTAGAAATCAAGACAGATAGAATTTGAGCCTTAGCTCTGCCTCACAATTGTTTAATTTGAGACCGATTGCATCACCTTTTTGGATCTCAGTTTTCTCATGTGTTAAAGAGATTGGAAGGGGAAGCAGAGGTATGGTGGGGACAGAAAGAAGGAGATAATAAAATAAATGTGCCCTCTCAGTTCTGACAGCCCACAATCATGAACCAGTTACCATTTTTCTATGGTCTTTGAATGCCTTTAATATCCTTTTTTAGATGAGGTCCTGTTCTTTCTCTTTAATTATTTTCTGTAAAAACTGTTAAGCTTCTCTCCAATTATTTTCTTCCCTTTTTCAAAAACCTCTTCTTCTCCTTTTATCTCCCTCTTACCTTCTTTAACAACACATGCTGAAAGGGATTAAGACCACAATTTTATAATTTGTCCAAGAGAAATTATTTATACAATTTATCCATTTATTTGCTTCCACTGTTCTATCTTATTATCTTTACACACACACACACACACACACACACACACACACACACACGTGTGTGTGTTGCTAGATATTAAATGTTAAATGTTAAATGCATGGGTATATTACTGCTAAGCTATACCCTCACCTCTGTTTTATTCTCTACTTTGAAACAGGCTCTCACTAAGTTGCTATGAACCTCACAAAGTTTCTGAGGCTGGCTTCAAAACTATAATCCTCTTGTCTCAGCCTCCCAAGTACCTGGATTACAGTTACAGATGTGTCCCACCATGCCTGGCTAGTATAGGCACATTCTCAGCCTCCCAAGTACCTGGATTACAGTTACAGATGTGTCCCACCATGCCTGGCTAGTATAGGCACATTTTATTATCATTTTGCTGCACAGCACTGATGCTGTTATAACACCATATATGAGTATTGTTATTATTACTTTAATACCTAGTTATTCTCCTGATTATGTTAGTCAGCTGTCACTGTGACAAAATTTGGGATAATAACCTTAAAATGAAAATATTATTTTGTCTCATAGTTGTGGACATGATCACTTGGCCACATTGCTTTGAGCCTTTGATGAAGCCAAACATTGTGGCAGAAGCACATGGAGGAGGAAGCTGCTCATCTAGTGGCAGTTGTGAGGCAGAGAGAGAGAAGGGGAGAGAGAGAGGAAGAGGGAGGGGGGAAGATGGAGGGAGAGAAAGAGAGAGAGGGAGAGAGAGAGGAAGAGGGAGGGAGGGAGGGAGATGGAGAGAGAGAGAAAGAGGGAGGGAGGGAGAGAGAGAGAAAGAGAGAGAGAAAGAGAGAGGGAGAGAGAGGGAGAGGGAGGGGGAGGGAGAGAGAGGGAGAGAGAGAGAGAGAGAGAATGAATATGAAACCAGGGTCCCACTCTCCCCTTCAAAGGCAAGTCCCCAGTGATGTAACTTCTTTCCGGTAGACTCAAACTCTTAATGGTTCAACTGCCTCCCAATAGTACCATGGGCTGGTGACAAAGCTTTTTTTATTAATGGAAATGGAAGTGGAACCCAGGGGCATTCTACCTCTGAGCTACACCCCCAGCCCTATTCTTTATTCTTTATTATTTTATTCTTTTTATTTATTTTTTATTTAATTTTTTTCTTTATTGAACATAAGTGGTATACATTTAAACTATACTTGGTGCCCTCTCTCCCCCCACCCCTGTTTTTTCTCCCCCGCTCCTACCAATGATTGTCCAGGGTAACCATGCCATATTCATAATTTTACACATATTCGGATGTGGACCCTCATTAATCAACTTCAGCCTTCCTCCTCCTCTATCTTTCCATTCAAGCTTTGCTGGTATTTCCCCTCCATTACTTGGAGTACCACTGGTATCCTCCACGTTCCCTAGTTTGGGCATATTAGAGGGAACAAAGAAGGAGAAGGTACATATGTTCCCTTTATTCTTCATTTTGAAACAGGGTCTCACTGAGTTGCAAAGGGCCTCACTAAGTAGCTGAGGCTGTCCTCGAGCCACGATCCTCCTGTTTCAGCCTCCCAAATGTTAGGATTACAAGCATGCACCACCACCCCTGGCTGTTACTAAGCCTTTTTTTTTTTTTAAGTGGTACTGGGGTTCCTGGAAACCCTTCTACACTCCCAGACCTATTTTATATTTTTATTTTGAAACAGGGGAACCAGCTCTATCCCCCTGTCTCCGCTTCCCAAGCTTGGGGATTGCAAGCGTGTGCTACCATGCCCGGCGTTACTAAGCTTTTAATATACTAGCCTTCAGTGATTATTTCAGATCCAAGCTATAGCACCACTGAAGAGACTAAAACTCTATAGAGATACAGTGTTGAGCTTGTAGTTCAACAGTTATCCCATATACCATAAAAAAATTACAAGAAAGTAAGGTAATATATGTGTTAATTAGCTCAACTGAGCCATTTCACAGTATATACATATTTCAAAATATCATGTTGTACACAATACATATATACAAATTTTATTTGTTGATTAAAAAAAAGAACACTCAAATGTTTCCATCCTTCAGTGAAAAGGAAAAAGCTCTTCTCTTTTTGAGGAAAGAAAATTCAAGTTCTAATGAAATACAAAAGAAATATAATGCTAATACTCTACATCCTCATTAATTAAGGAATCACTGATTGATTGGTCACTTTATTATGACACATCAGACAAAATATTGTTCTATATTTTCAATTTAATATAGAATAATTCAGTGTTATAAGTATGTTTGTAAATGTTAAGATTCTCAATGCAGGTATGAAGACACAGGCAGAGAATTTAGTCCACAGGAAAAGTGGTACTATCTAACATTGACAAAACAGGATGGAAGACCTAAATACATTTTTTACCCTATCTTATAACCTCCTCTTCCCCAAAATAAAGGACTTGAAACAGTCAAAAAAGAGGCAATAAAACAGAGCATGAAAAATAAATCTAGGTCTTCTTGCACTGTGATATGCTGACAATGATTATCTGAGTAACAGAGAATTTTTAAAATATTTTTAATTTTCTTGAAAAAATATTGTTCATGCATATGTCCTAGACATTCTCACCATGAATATCCTCCAATAATATGATATAAATATTGCAAATATTAAAGGAAATGAGCAAGATCTTAAAATGAAGTGAAATTAGTGTTTGGAATGTGTGCTCTGAAGTTATATATACTTGTTAGATGCTCACCACAAGTTTATGAGATTGTCACCATCCAATATAAAAGGAAAAACAATTCAATACTCCAAAGGGTGTAAGATTAAAAACTCATCAATTTCTCCATAGAGGCACACAATCTGGTAACTGATCCTTGAGAAATATCCTAGATTACATCATGAAGTGTGAGAAAAAATAAGCCTAACATTTCCCACAGAATCACAGTGATAGTTTCATGAAGTGTTTTGTGTATCTTTTAATTCACACTAATGGCATTTTATTAAAGCTATTTGGGAGAAGGTCAGTCCAATGTCCATAATACTTTGGATAGATCAGATGACCTGATTCAGGAATGGCTATTTCAAATATCTTTCAAGAAATTACCCATAAATATTGTTTCTTTTATTTAAATTTAATAAATAAGAATTAATGAATTTATTATCCTTCTAGAAATCCTTGAGAATGTAATAATCTGATGGCATTAGTTAATGCATACACATGTTTTAGTCAATTAAGGAAATGAAAGATTATATGTCCTTTTATAAACACTTAAAAATCATAAAATGTATAGAGATGAGCAATCTCAACTCTCTTAGAGGTCATCAGAAGGAACACCTAATGGAGACAATAAATTCTTTTCTTACAAAGTGATCCTGAATTAATTTTAACACTGTTAAATCAAAGATTAGCTTTATTTTATATGTGCAGACTTCAAAACTGAATTTAAACAGTTTTTTCTTAATTCAAACTACCTTTATATACCTCCCTAATGTTAGCATATCATATAAGGATGGACTATTTGTTGAAACTAAGAAATTTCTCTATTACAATACCATTAACATTTAAAATACAGATTTTATTTGCATCTTATAAGTTTTCTCACTAATGCCCCTTTTATTGTAAGATCTGGTCCAGGATACCATATTTAATTTACTTATCATATCAGTTTAGTCTCCCCCAGTCAGTGACAGATTTTTAGTCTTTTCCTATTTTTTAATTTATTTTTATTTTTTTAATTTTTCCCCATATTTTATTTTATTTATATGTGGAACATATTGAAAATAGTGTACATTTAGATTGTGCTTCATGCCCTCTCCCCACATTCCCCTTCTGTCCTCCCAATAAACAGTCTCCAGGTTAACCATGTTATATTTATACTATTACACATATTTTTATGTAGCTCCTCCAATGAACAACCTCAGCTTTCTTCCTCGCCTATCCTTCCATTCTAGCTTTGCTGAGATTTCCCCTCTATTTCTGGAGTCCCTCTGGTATTACCACTACTCCCTAGTTTGGTCATATTAGAGAAAACATATGTCCCTTCTCTTTCTGTACTTGACTAATCTCACTTAACATAATGTTCTCTAGTTCCTTCCATCTTCTTGCAAATGATATAATTTTGTTCTTCTTTATAGCTGAATAGAATTCCATTGTGTGTATTTCCCATAATTTTGCAATCCATTCATCTGTTGATGGAGATCTAGGTTGGTTCCATATTTTGGTTATTACAAACTGTGCTGCTATGCACATGGGTATCCATATGTTAATGTAGTTCTCTGATTTCAAGCCCTTTGGAAAGATACCCAGGAGTGGTATAGCCAGATCAAATGGTGGATCTATTCCCAGTTTTCTAAGGAATCTCCACACTGATCTCCATAGTGGCTGAACTACTTTGCACTCCCACCAACAGTGTAAGAGAGTTCCTCTTTCCCCACATCCTCACCAGCATTTGTTGTTGTTTGATTTCTTTATGCTTGCCACTCTGATTGGGGTTAGATGGAATCTCAGTGTAGTTTTGATTTGTATCTCCCTGATGGCTAGTGATGTTGAACATCTTTTCATGTATCTATTGGCCATTTGTATCTCTTGTTTTGTGAAGTGTCTATTCAGTTCTGTTGCCCATTTCTTGATTGGGTTGTTTGTTTGTTTTGCTAGTGTAGAGTCTTTTGAGCTCTTTGTATTCTAGATATTAGCCCCCTATCAGAGTGGTGGCTGGTAAAGATCTTCTCCCATTCTCTAGGCTTCCTCTTTAGGTTCTTGATGGTTTCCTTTTATGAGAAGAAACTTTTTAGTTTGAAGAGATCCCACTTATTAATTCTTGCTTTAATTTTCTGCACTTTGGAAGTCTTATTGAGAAAGTTACTGCCTGTGCCTATATGTTGGAGTGTTGATCCTATGCCTTTCTCTAATAACTTTACAGTCTCTGGTCTAATTTCTAAGTCTTTGATCGATCTTGAGTTGATTCCTGTACATGGTGAGAAGTAAGGATTCAGATCCAACTTTCTACAAATAGATAGCCAGTTCTCCCAGAACCATTTGATGAAAAGACTGTCTTTTCTCCAGCGTACGAGTTTGGCTCCTTTGTCAAAGATCAATTCACTACAGATGTGTGGGTATGTTTCTGTATCTTCTATTCTGTTCCACTGGTCAGTCTCCCTATTGTTGGGCCAGTACCATGCTGTTTTTGCTACTATTGCTCTATAGTATAATTTGAAGTCTGGGATTGTGATGCCTCCTGCCTGGTTCTTGTCGCTGAGAATTGCTTTGGCTATTCTGGGTCTTTTCTTTCTCTATACAAAATTCATAACTGATTTTTCCAGGTCTATGAGAAATGTTGTTGGTATTTTAATGGGAATTGCATTGAATCTATAGATCACTTTTGGCAGAATGGCCATTTTGATATTTATTCCATGAGCAAGGGAGATCTTTCCATCTTCCAAGGTCTTCTTCAATTTCTTTCTTTAATGTTTTGTAGTTTTCTCTGTAGAGGTCTTTTACATCTTTGATTAGGTTTATTCCTAGGTATTTTATTGGTTTAGAGGGGCGGGGCTCAGGGAGGGCTCGCGGGCTAGGTGCACAAAGTGAGCACCGGATCTAGGGGTACGGGTGGCACAAACAACTAGTGCAGGTCCTAGGATGCAGGCAGGGAGCATGAGGATAGCTCTGGGACCTGGGGTGGGGGACCAGTGTCCAGGGGTAGTGCTGGATCTGGGGTGCATGCTAAGTTCTGCAGCTTCTCTGAATGCACTCAGATACCTGGCTTCCTTGATCCAGGTGTCTGGAGGACTCACTGTGCCACTGTGGTGGCGCCTTTGGTGAGCACACGGACTTCTGGCTTGGGCGCTGCTCACTGCTTAACATGTTGGAGCTCTATGTCCGTTTTCAAACTTTTGGGTTATTTTGCCACATTTGTGTCAGTCAAGTCCAGGGATTGCAGTTTGGGGCGGCAATCCGTGCTGGTGCTGGCGGCCCAGCTGTGTCTGCAGCAAATCCGATGCTCAAACTTTTTTTTTTCCCCCCATTGGATCTCACAGTTCAGAATTTCAGGATTCCTTCCACTGAGGTTCCTGGATCTGTTTTGGTTCCTGAGATATATTTATTTTGTTGGTTAAGATGCTGCCTTCTTGGTAGTTGAACTTTCTTTATTTCAGCCACTGAGAAGTGCTGTGTCCTGCAGTCGCCATTTTTAACCCTCCCTAGGTTTTTTTTTTTTTAATGTATTGAAAATTTGAAGAACACTGGTCAGATATTTTGCGAATGTCCCTCAATTGGGGTTTATCTGATATCATTTCATGATTAGATGGTGGCTACTGGTTTGTGAAAATATACCAAGGAGGTGAGATGCCCTCTATTGTATCATATCACATTGGGTACATATAATCAATATGATTTGTCACTTGGTAATTTTGAACTTCATCACTTGTCTTTTCTGTCTCTTAAACATTACTGTTTATCCTCATATACTGTTCTTTGAAAGTGAATCAGTTCCAGCTCACACTCAAGGAGAAGAGAGCTAAACTCTGCTCCACAGAGGATTTATCCCTCCTCACACACTTATTGGGTCATGTATTTACATTAGTTTGTGTTTATGGATATGTGCCTGATGCACTGGGTTTGAATGCAGTTCTGTAGCATTTATTTTGTTGTTCAAATTTCTCTAGCTTTGAACATTGAGAATTTGACTCTTGTGTCCTTTTGTCATGTAACCATTATTTTTCCTTTTCTTTTTCCTTTTCTTTTCTCTTTTCTTTTTCTTTTGTAAAGCACTTTCCTTCATTCTGGTACTATACGATGCCCCAGGATCATCTTGTATTTTCCCTGCCTCAGTCCCCCAAATCAGCCATTGTTTCCAAGGAGCTCTTTTAACTCACTATTTCTAATTCATGAAGTCTGCATCTTAAAATGAGATTTATTTTAACTTAAGTGTCTGAAGACTAGTGCAAATTTGCAGAGGGTCCATTTTATGTATATAAATCTCTCTTATTCTTTTATGCATATGGATCTCTCTTATTCTTTTAAATTTTACAGTGTCAGAAATCATGCCTGACATGCAATTAAAGAATTTCCCAGTTATCTGAAAGCTTATCCTTATGGTTTTAACCAGATGGATGCCATTTATACCAGGTCAGAAATGGTGACTATTATTCTTATTTAATCAGAATGTTGGTGACCAGAAATTATTTAATTCACCTTTGTTCTAAGAAACAATACAATAGCAATTTGTATTTTTAACTTAATGGAGATTAGTATAAGTTTCTTAGCTTGTGCTAAATATATTTTCTAGTTTTTCCGTTCTAAAATATGTTACCAACATGGCTGAGCTCTGGACAGCTGGCCAAAGCTAAATGCAAGCTATTTTTCCCCATAAGCCATATGTTTTGGGAATCACTCTGCTGATAAATTTATAACCTTTTGCTGTGATCAGGAAGAAAGTAAGCATGTCTCTAAAATATACTACACACAACCCAGTCACAACTAGGGGAAGCAACAATTTATTGCTACTTCTCTGGTCTTATGAATACAAAATGGAAAGAAAGTAGGTTGTCAAGATGGAAAAAGACAAACTATACTGGTGTTTTTAAGAAAAAAAATATTTTTTTCTAAAATGCTTTGTTTAATACATTTTTTCTTTAAGATATTATTTCAACCTTCCTTGGTGAATTGAATATCCTCTTTAACTCAAAATACATAAGAATGAAATATTCTAATATTAAAAATTAATAAAAACATCTTTCTTCTTAATAACCTTATATCTCTGCAATGCAATGTGTATCTTGACTTTGCACGGCAGTATGTTCTTCTTAATAATAAGTGACTTTGGTAATGCTTAGACATCAGTAGTTTTCCTGTCATGCTTCTTAATTTTAATGTACCATATAGTATCAGGAGACATAAACTGGACACATATAAGAGTAAAAATGTGTTGGGGAAGGAACTAAGTCATGCTTATGTTTGAGCATGGTGAGCCAGTCTGGCCTTAAAAATATAATTCATCAAAACCTTTGTTTCAAGATTTCTGCTTTTGCATTATTGAAAGAAATTTCTGATAACCTCATTTCCTGCATAGTCTGAATGGGCCACATTGGTCAAGTTTCATTCGTAACTCATCATTCACAATGTCTTTAGCTTCATGAAAATGAGCAAGATAGAAAGGCAGGTAATGGAGGGTCCTAGTACTAATGACAATAACATCTCCAGTTATAGTATTACCAAATGCCTTTTTCTGTTCCATCTATTTAGATCCTCATATCAATTTTTCCCAGACACTGACTCAGGGAGCAGTTCTTGGATTTCCTTTCAAACACAGAAATGTGTTCACTAACAGCAAGCAAGAATGGCTGACCAGGTATGCTTTGCACATCTCTGCCACCTGAGGACATTGAGGGAAGGTAGCTTTTCCTTGACCAGAAATGTCTCTAAAAAGTGCATTTTGTCAGCCATACTGAAAAATAAGGGGTTATAAAATACAACGGGAAAGATTGGTGGGATAGCAGCAACTGCATTAAGAGTGGCCTAAATACCAGGATATAAAAAACTCATAATTCTTACATTGTTTCTGGTTGCATTAATTAGATACAGAACCTAAGGAGAGACAGTGTATATAAACTCCTGCATCCTAATAACACCTATACTCCCACATCCTAATAACACCAATTTCAGACCAAAACATGCTATAATGGTAGTATCTGTTTTCAAACTCAGACAGAGGCTCAGAGGTTCCACTTTAAAAATGATGAAACAAGGTTGATAGTCATTAATTTGTTCCAACTCACTCAAACAAATGGCCCTTACTACTTTTAGGGCTCCCACACAAAGATAACTGGACTGTTTTCTTTATTATCTCATCCAGAATTTCTTGAGGTTCGCTATCATGAGAACTCTCCTATTGCCAGTCTTGAATCATTCATACTGTAGTTTACACCCTTTCCCTTGAAAAACAGGATAAAACAAAAAATATATATGTGTATAGAAAATTATATATGATAATATACATTCTTATATATGAATATAATTAATTATATATATATAAGTATATACATTCTTTTGTGCATCTTTCTATCTCAAGAGAACAATACTGAACTCAGGAAGGATATGTTTTTAGAACTGAAAAAATATCTTCTATTCACACCCCATTAACCCTTCTTTTACAGGGTCCTCTTCCCAATCCTTCACTGCTTTTGTGAAGACTGTTCGCCTACAACAATATCATTGACTTTAAATGTTAAGTATGAATTGCTCTTCATTTATGGAACCTTGGTATAATTACACCTAAATTATATGTTTCAAAAAAGTTATTTAAATTTTTTCACAACTTTTCTGATTATTTTTCTATAGAATGACAACAGTAACTTTACAGAACAATGAAAATTAAGATTCTGCAGAACAATGAAAATTAAGATTCAACGGGCTCTGGGTATTTTTCCTTTGTCATTTCCTTCAGGTTAAAGTTTAATATTTATAACTGTGTAGCTGATGCTAATTTTGTGCCCAAGATAATGTATGGCATTTTTTGGTAGGTTTGATAATGAGGTTGCCTTCTGTAGGTGCTGCCACAGTTTCATACTGTTAGAGTTGGAAAAGTCCTTGGGTATTCTTAGTTCAAGCATCTTTTTTTTATCAGACAAGAAACTCAGTAGAGCCAGGTGTGGTGGCGCATGCTTGTAATCCCAGCATTTGGGAGGCTGAGACCGGAGGATCCCGGTTCGTGGACAACCTCAGCTACTTAGTGAGGCCCTCTGCAACTCAGTGAGACCCGGTTTCAAAATAAAGAATAAAAAACAGGACAGGGGGTGTAGCTCGGGGGTCGAATGTCCCTGGGTTCCATCCCCAGACCCACAAAAAAAAAAAAAAAAAGAAAGAAACTCGGTAGAGACAGACTGAGTTCCTTGCCCAGGACAACCAGCTTGCAAATGATGGAGTTTCAAAGGAGCCCAGTTCTTCTGATTCCTACCCTATGGTCTCTGATTCTATGTGGGGAGGGAAGTTTCTAGTTCAAAGTCAAGTTGAAATAGTAGCCTCATGTCAAACTCAATGTACCATAATTAAAAACACTGAAGGGATGGAGTAGGGTCTGGGTCACAAAATGAGTAAGTGCAAAAATACTAGGGAGTCCTGCCTGGGAGATCCCATGGGGAAAAGGGTAGGGGAAGAATAGAACAAGCCCTAGACTTGGAGAGTATGTGACCTTCTTGGTGGCAGAAGGCTCATGTGTGTGTGTGTGTGTGTGTGTGTGTGTGTGTGTGTGTGTGTGGTTGGGTCTAGTTCTTCTATACTAGAAAGTAGTAAATCTCTGAGTAAGGGCTTCAGTGTTTAAATTCTAATGCTTTAAACAACAACAAAACCCCACTATAATTTGTTAGGTGTCATAAAGTAGGTTAAATTATTTAATTGCCTGTTATACTTAATCACCACAAAATTTTTAGTAAGTTGTCATCTTGCTGTTATCCACAAGCTAAAACTCCAGCCTTCCATCCTGGAGTCGGCCTTCTCATGGCCTTATAACCAGTCTTTGCCTCTGCGTCTAGCAATTACACTGGCTTTGACTCTTCATTCCAGCTGCATCAAGGACAATTGAACTAAAGACCATTCTCCCCCAATTCTGTATCCCTCTAGAGCTCCAGGTGCCTTTCACTGGTCTGATGTCCAGACCAGATGGAATTGGAGATACCTCCTAGAGGTAGTAGCTGCTCACCTTGGAAACAGAGGCTCCATTGTGAAATTCTTCCTCCTTGATAGCTGGGAAAATCCATTTACCTCACTGGCTTCTCCTAGAGTGTGAATCAATGTCAATTCTTGAACTATTAATTTCCATGTCTATTCAAAGTTAGTGATTTTAAAATAAAAAAGTCTTCTATGTAGGCAGAGTTTTGTCTTTTCAAATAGTGTGGGGTTCTGAAGGGAAAAAGACGAGAACAGAAAGAGCAAAAAGGTATGGGGGGCGGGCAGGAGAGACTTTTTCCCAAGGAGAAGTTGGACAACACAGGGTAAACTGAATTCTGAGGTGGTTTTGCATAAATAAAGAGCAACAGTCAGTTCCTAAGTTCTCCACACACACACACTCACACACAAGGGGGAGGTGTCCCACGGCTGTCATGAATGGCCAATCAAAAACAGTGCATCACAAATGACTTATAAAACTAGTGAGTTCATCAACAGTGGCACCCAGATGTCCAGCAGCTGTGACTCGTACAGGTGAACTCCAAGTGGTTCTCATCTACCTTGGCTAAGGCAAGCAGCACTCTGTCAGCCTGTTGCATCATGTACTCACTAGTTGGTTCAAACGGTGGGTCCCGCATGTGGAGGAGGCTGGCGTGGCTCTGTTGGAACTGCATGACAGCAAGACTGTCCTTGACAAAGCCCAGGAGGTTGCCTATGCTGCCCTTCTGCACTGCGATGGCATGGGCTGCCAGGATGTTGCTCTGAGCCAGGTTGACCAGCAGTACCATGGCCATCTCCTGGGACACACAGTCCTTTCCATCGCTGAGGAAGTACACCATGGTGCTATACAACTTCTCCAGGTGGCTGAAGGAGACTGAGGCCAGGTTCAGGTCTACATTGTTGTCTTAGATGCTGAGTTTGCTGAGGGTTTTCAAGACCAGTCCCTGGGGACAAAGGACAACATTGGGGCTCAGGATAGAGAAAAGGTCCTGGGGCTTCAGAGGAAGGGCAAACTGCCCAGTGTGAGTTGGGGGGGGGGGATGGCTTTTCCAGTCCTTGCATCAATGGGATGCCACAGTTCATAACTATTTTTAATGGTAAAAAAAAGGAAAAATTGCAAAAAACCTTTTGAAGAACAAAAAGGTGAATGCTGAAATGTGTGTGGTTTATCATTGTAAAATCAGAGTCTTGTAGGAGCCAAGAAATTCGCAAGCAGGACCTCTTCATTAGAGAGTCCTGTGCAGTAGACTATAGACCCTTTCATGTACAACTGAGAGTGTAAACATAATGTAATAATAGTGTCTTATGTGGAAATGAGAGAAGACCCTGTGTCTACAGCAAAAATGTTTAAAAACATTTTTAAAATGTTTTTAATTAAACCTTGAGGAGAAAAAAAGGCTTTTATCCCAAAGTATCATATGTGAACCTACAATACCCTGACCTCTTCTCTCCTTGATTGTATCAATAACCCTGAGGTTACCTCTTAGAACTGGTTTTAACCTTTAGCTACTTAGGCTGTGCTGCCATGTGTGTATATATATGATGTTGCAAATTGTACATATCCTTGGATAGCCACAGTTTGTTTGGTTCCCTTTCCAGCTACCTTTTAATAGTATGATGAGTTAACAAGTTGGTTACCTGCACAAAGTGAAACACAGCTATCTAATCTCTTGCCAGACAACACCCCTGTCAGTGTGATACTGTATGGGTCTCTGTAAAAATTCCTTGCTGTCTCAGCAGCGAATCAATTTATAGTTTTCTTTTTTGGGGGGGGATTTAATTTTGTTTTGTTTCTAATTGAGGTATTAAAAAGTTCTAGGTTCAATTGAAGTTCTGGATGAAGAAACACAACTGAGATTTTTTCAGTGATAAAATCTGCATATTTGTATTTCAACAATGTAGCTAAAACAATGTAAATTCCTCCTCCTTTTTTATTGCATTAATAAATATCATTTATTCACTCCAAAAACATTTTTTTTGCAGTACCAGAGATGGAACCCAGGGGCATTGTACCTCTGAGCTACAGCCCCAGCCCTATTTTTAAGTCTCACTGAGTTGCAAAGGGCCTCGCTAAATAGCTGAGGCTGTCCATGAACTGCTATCCTCCAGTCTTCGCCTCCTGAATGCGGGGATTACAAGCATGCGCCACCACACCTGGTAGTACAAAATCTTTATATAATATATTCCATGTGTTAAGAATAAATGTACATTAAATCTTAAAAATAAACAACAAGAACAACAACAACAATAAAGTTAGTGATGTGATTAACAGTATGAATTTCACTGGCCTAAGAGCTATTGTCCCTGGGCTAGTTCCCTTTGAATCAACCCCAGTTACTTTACTAAAGTTCTCCATATACTCTGTGCTATTTTGCTTCTCTGTAATTTTGTATCCATAATTTTCTCTATTTGTAACATCCCTCCTTTATTTATCTGGAACTATTATACTCCTTCAAGGATCACTTCAATTGTCTACTTTGTTGAGACCTCCTCAATCACTCTCTTCTTTGCCCACTGTACTTGTAAGGGAAAAAAAGAATTGTAAAAATATAGAGTTTTTAAGTTATCAGGAACCTTAGAGATCCATTAACTGAAAATTATAATTTTATAGATAAAATATTCTAAAAATATAGAAGCAATATTGACCAACGAATAAAGAATCTTTGATGCAGAATAAAAATTAGGATTACTTTCCTTTCTTCAACTCTAAGGTTGTCTCCATCAACTAGATGGTAGGCATATTAAATTATGAATTTAACATTCTACACAGAAAAGATGGTTTTGGATGCCTGTCTCAATGCCCCTCTGTAATTGGAGTGCAAACAGAAATTATGGCTCTTGGAAATGAGGTGAATATTTCACCTTGTGTTTCTGAACTGAGGCATATAATGGAGTAGACTGAATGTTGGGTTAATATTATCAGAAAGGGGCAGCATAATCTGCCTGCCCAAGAAAATTATCACATACAACTTTGAAACAGAGGGAAAAGAAACAAGGGCCAATGAAGGCAGAAATCACTGCATCAGGAAAACAATGACAAATTGATCTTTGAATTCATGCAAAAAGAAAATATCTGACATTCCCAGTTCCTCGATGGCTGGCAACCTGTTGGTAGAAAAGTAGCCACTGGACAACAGAGTGACCAGTAATGGTTCAGAAAATGAAAAGCTATTAAAAAGAAATCATAGTGTCAAACAGGCAGTGAGAAGTTCAGAGAACTCATCAACAAAAGGAAAGCAAGCAATTCACTAAAGACAACCCATTCTAAATGTAGCTTTGTATCCAGAAGGCAAAAAAAAAAAAAAAAAATGGAGAACAAATTCTGCAACAATTCAATTTATGGTAATGGAATGTAAGCACATCAGCACACCAGGACAAAGCATCCAACAAATAGATCAGGGAAAAAAAAATAACTGTGCCCTTCAGAAATACATTTTTTAACTTTAGGTAGCAGAAGTTGAGAGATTTCTTGTTAAAAAAAAAAATGCCTGAAGTCCTGCTATTGCATTAGCCTTTGTGGTCGGGAATTGGAGGATTCACTAAAAGCATCCAGAGATCAAAGCAGAAGGTGAATGCCCCGAGTTTGATAGTGTCAGGCACATGAGCACAGGCAAAGGCAAGCTTTGTGTGAATGCCAAGTACATGCTCTGCCCTGGAAAGGAGGGACAGCTGTTGGGTCAATTCCTGAGAGGGGTTATCTTAACAAACTTTTTTGCAGTTGTTTCATCTTTACTGTACCATATGATAAAAATAGTAATATCTGTGGGAGATTCCCAATTTTTAAAATGCTTCAAATTACATGGCTTTTAATAGCCTAAGCTAGCAATCACCCTTTGAGTTAATGCATTCTGATCGTCTGAGCTGATCTGTGGTAAGTCACAGACAATTCTAGTTTGACCCCAGCCCTCACCCACTTCCATGTGATCCTGACCCTCTACCCTCCTGTTAAGCTAAGGCCTGGCTTCCTTTCTGATCCTTGGCTCTGACTTCCATTTTCTGACCTGCCTCTCTCTGCTCTTTGAACTTTTAAAATGCTCATAGGTGCACAGCCACTCCAAGTCCTCTAAGGTCTTGAAGTCATCTATGTACATTTTACACTCTTCATATCCCAGAAAAATTTTCTCTTTAGTGCCTCTATTGGGTTGGAAATAAACCCTGGTATTTCCCTGATTGGCTACCATTCTGTCTTGGTTCCTAGTTTAGATAAGGCAGCAGAAGGTAGGACAAGTTTCATTGGCCAAGATCACAGCCTCACGAATAGCTGAATTTCAACCCAAATGTAGGCTATCCCCAGTCTTCAGTAGGCTGTTCATGAAGCATTCGTCTGTTGTCCACTTGTCAGCCAATAGCAAATGCAATTTCAGTGTCAATTAACTGTGTTTCCTCTAAAGATCGCAAGACTGGGTCTGTTACACACTTAGTTATTTTTCAGGTTTAGAGACAGTGCAATGGGTTGTGATATTTTGGCTTGGTATAAGTAATGCAAAGATCTGTATAGAATTACATAGAAAAACTCTAAATTAAATATAAAAATAGCATAACTATACTTTGAGTTGTAATAAATTTTCCAATGGCTTCAGGTGGCTGAAATGAGTCACTTGGAATGCAAAACCATCACTAGTTCTAGAGAAACAACTAAAACACATCTTTTTTCAAGAAAGTAAAAATGTACTATTTGTTTATGTGCTTGTTTATTTACTTAATATTTTCTAGAGCCCCGGCATTTAGTGTTCGGCACATACCAAGAAGAGCGTGTGGCATGCATTCAGCATGCAGCTCAACTCCAGCCTCCCTTTGTCCATTTTCTTTGCCCTTCTCAAACTCTAGTGATCATTACTTTATATTCAGGTCAACCTTTTTAACTTCCATGTATGAGAAAACAAACAGTACCTTTCTTTCTGTGTTTGGATTATTTCAATTAACATCCTCTAGTTATATCCATTTTGTTACAAATGGTAATATTTCATTCTCAATGCTGAATAATACTCATATTTATAGAGAGAGATATCACATTTTCTGTATCTTTTCATCTATTGATGCGCACCTAGATTGATACTGTATATTAGTTACTGTTAATGGTACTGCGAAAGTATCTCCTTGGTATACTGGTTCCATTTCTTCCAGTTATATATATCTGGAAGCTGGATAGCTGGATAGCTGGATCATAAGGGTTTTTTTTTTTCCTCTTTTGAGAAATCTTCATATGCATCTCCATAAGGGCTGTAGTAGTTTATATTACCACCAACAAAATGTATGAGTTCCCTTTTCTCCATATCCTTGCCAGCATTTTTAGGTTTTAATTTTTTATGGTTGCCTTTAACTGGGACAATGGTATGTCATTGTAGCTTTGATGATGAATTATGATATTGAGCATTTCTTTAATTTATTTGTTAGTCATTTGCATTTCTTCCTTTGAAGAAAAGCATTCAGGTCACTTGCCCATCTTTAATTAGGTTACTTCTTTTTGTTGTTAAATTTTTTTGAGTCTCATGTTTTCCAGATATTAATCCTTTAGGAGGTGAATAGTTGACCAATATTTATCCCTTTTTCCAGGTTTTCTCTTCACTTTGTGATTGTTTCAAAAGCTTTTTGATCTATTGTAATCCAACTTTTCTATGATTGCTTTGTTTGTTTTGTTTCCTGTGCTTTTCAGGTCCTATAACAAAATTGATTACACCACTGTCTTAAGATGTTTCCCCTACATTTCCTTTGAGGAACTATATAGTTTCAGATCTTACATGTAGGTCTTTGATCCATATTGGCATAACAAGACACATAGACCAATGAAACAGAACAGAGACTTCAGAAATAAACCCACACATCTACAGCCAACTAATCTTGATTGAGCTGCCAAAAACATACATTGGAGAAAAAAGAGAATCTTCAATAAAGAGTGCTGGAAAAGCTGGTTATTCAATAAAGAAAACTGAAACTTGGTCCCTATCTCATCCTCTACAAAAATTAACTTAAAATGGATAAAAAACCTAGAAAGATTTTTATTTCAATTCTTTCTTCTATGAGGCACTTGTAGATGCCGCTTTTATTTTATCAAGTATTTTGCTCTACTGACAAAACTGTGGGTGTATTTGATTTTAACATCTTCCCATGTTCTTTTGCAAGTTTCCTGCTCTTATTTGCCTTTATCCCAGCTTCTAGGTAGTCACCTTCCTCATGCTGCGCATAGCTGTGCCATCTCTTGTGATAGGCCCTCCTGATGATACTTACTTACCTTGGGCAATATCCCAAATGCTAGACTTATTTCATCTCACCTATAAATCAAAAAGAAAATTTTCATTGACCCATTTCCTTTAGCTCTCTAGTAGGTGATGTTAAACTGATTAATTTACTCATTTAAGATTCCCGAGTTTATCATACATACATGTGATATCCTTCCTAGGGAAACAAGCATTTCAACAGGAAATTGATAAAAACATGATATCTTATATTAAAAAAAAATTTGTCTCTATTAATTGGAATTTCAAGCACTATGGAAGGTGGTTGGTGCAATAGGAATTTCTCTTTCCCCCAAAGTAAACACTCTGCCTAATTGTAAGGCTGGTCATGATTTTGATCAACAGATCTACTACTGATGCTTCAGGTCATGTGGATGTTTTAAGTGAAGTTGTATGTACTGATTTGTATTCTATTTGTAGAACAACAAATAATCCTCAACAAAAGAAATAATCTCTTCCATCTTCCCTAGAAATAAGTGAAATTTAATTACTGCTTCTTTATTGTATGAACATATGTGTTTATATGATTATATATATAAAACTATACCTTTATAGAACAACAAAGATGTAGCACTCCAAAAGAATCACTGCCTAATTTAATTGCTACCCTGGGCTTATGTTCTCTCAACAAACATCCGGAAATGATCACTAAGTCACATTACCACTCGGATGGTTCTCTATCTACTGATGTTGTTAACCAAAATCAATCTACTCATTAGAAAACTGACAGCATCAGTCGTTGAGCTTCACCCTCAGTGACTAGCTCCAAATTTACTTCTACCTATCTGGAAAAAGTGATAAACTTCTGAGGCAGGGAAAACACCAATGCTCTTCTTTATTAGAATATTTTTGGAATATCAAGAACAACATCAGAACTATTGAAAGAAAAGCAATGGTGTTCTGAACCTAAAGTCCACTAACCTAAAATCGGTACAAGCTCTCATTTCAGCGTCTTTTCTTCTCTGATCCATTATATAGTTTAGAGGATGGTTGAAGACTAGCTACTGATCTTACTCAGTCACCCTTCATTGATCAGTAGGTTGACTCATTCATTCATTTACCCATAAAATAGATATTGAATGTCTCCCACAGCCCATATACTATAGATCTCAGGATACAACAAGAAAGTGGACTGCCCCTATCCTCATAAGGGCCTCTTTATTTACATGGAGGAGACAGATGAGTAAATAACAAAAACCAGGATGATGAGTATTATGATAGAGGTAAGAATAGAGTAATAAGGAAACATACAGGAGGGGAAAAGTTCAAAGTGGCACTAAGAAAAGAGGAATGAATATTTAAAGATAATTTAGCCAGGTGAATTAGGGGGAAAAGGCAATCTGGGAAAGAGAGAGTATCATGGAAAAGGCACAGAAGTAAAATAGAACCAAATATTCTAGAGGGACAGCAATTCAGCATTCACTCATGTGTGTACATGTATATGTATCATGGAAGGGAAAGTTGGAAGGTGTAGTCAGTAATAAAGTTTAAAAAGTAAACAAGGGTCTGGTCATAGTGGCTATGTGTGGTATCTTTAAGGGATTTAGGTTTTTGTCTTGAAAACCATAATAAGCCTTAGAATGATTTTAAGGAACAGAGTGATGTAATCACATTTATGTAGTTTATATGACAGCTTATAGCTTCACCCTTCTATGTACCACCTATATTCTCTTTACAACCTTAAAGTCATGCACAAAAAGATCAGGGTTTTGAGGAGCTGCTCACATCATAAGACATGCCAAACAGATCATCTTTCATTAACCAAATTAATACCAGTATCTATGTTTAAATCTTCATAAAAATTTGTAAGTTTTATACAAGACCAAGATTAAATTAAATTATATGCAGCAAAGTATCTCAAATTAGATATCAGCTTCAGGGTTATTAAGCCATTTTCCATTTCATTTTAGCATATAATTAAAGAAAACATATTCTGTGTTGCACACCATTTCATTTCTGTTAATATTTGTATCCTTTTGGAGATGTCCTTGGCTGACTTAGCATTGACTCCTAAAATCAGAAAGATAAATAACAAGTGGATTGTTCATCAAGTGACATTGCTTTTGTCTAGAAACATATCCCATTGCTGTTGAAGGTTTGAAAAAAAGTTGAAAGTTCTGAATTGCCTGAGTTGCAGTTTTCTCAGATGAATATATAATAAATCATCCTCAAAGCTTGGCTGTATAAACAAATAGTTCCTGTTCTAAAAAGGGCTTGCTCTGAGGCCCAGAGAATCAAAGTAACTTTCAGAAAAACTAAAATGATATTTTCCGCTTTTATAAGTTATATCTTGGATAATTATAATTTAAAAAGTCATGTTTGGACCTTACCCAAGCAGTGGCATGTATGTGGTCTATACTTCTATCTGCAGGTACCAGGATGACCCATAAGGCAAACAATCAGCATTTCATGAAACCAATCTCTGAATAAATGGAAGTCTATGTTCTGGAGAGCCCACAAACATAAACATGTGACCCAGCACCTAGGGGCTGTGAAAAGCTTTGTTCATACTTAGTAGAGCAAGAACCACCCATGGATATTTTGAGAGCTGCTGCTTCAGATGAAACCCAAAGAGCAGAGTTTGATCTATATGTTAGAAGCTCAACAGTAGAGATCAAAGCCAGAATTATAATGCCTGGAGATGGGGAAGCTAGAGAACCTAGCAAGGAAAGCGCTTGGCTCTCAATTGCTGCAGCTCCCCAGTCACTGCATAGATGAATATTATCATCATGTTGACCAGATCACACCCTGTGCTTGTCTCAGGCATGCTCTTGATGTAATAAGCTCCCAATTGATGTTTTTACAAGCATAGTTCAGCATTTATTTATAGGTATGGATCGGATGTGTGAAGGAAGGAGAAGAAGAGATAGCTCCATTGGTAGCTCTAGTCTCTGTGTTTTACAGAACACAAGACTAGAGTTGATCTTCATGACTCTCCTTAGAAAGCAGCTGGGTGCTGCCTGTTGGTACTTGAGTGTGTCCTTTAAGGGTCTGTCCCACCACTCTAAGTGTTGAAACTTGAGCATATTCTCTAAGGATCTGTCCCTCCACTCTTAAGTGGCTTATCAAAACCCTGCTTCCAAACCCACACAGAATACTTTTCCAGCCCCCTGCATAGGAGTTTGAAAAATTAAACTTTTTACATTTTATATGACATTTTAGAGCCCTGGTCAACTGCTCAGTTGCTTGAGCTCTGCTCTTAGTTGAATGCTATCTATCTGAGGAGCAGCTATACACAACCATTGCAGCTTATTGCTTTATAGGTTTACAAAATATATCCATATATATATTTATTCATTTACATACCCTTGAGAATAAGAGAGACAATAACTCACGCAAAGCCACACAGCTACTAAAGGGCAGAGATAAAAACACAAATTCAGGTCTCCTGACTTTCGATTCCAAAATCTATTCATTAAATTGTGCTTCTAGGTTGAACTTGAGAGTGATCCTCCATTCCTAGAAGTCGTTGAGGAATAAAACCAACAAAAACCAGTTTGCCTTTACTTTAGAGTGTTTATGATATGAGAAGGACTTACACTGTAACTCAATAGAAATGTTGCAGAATATGAGTGGTAGTCTACAATATACCCTACACTTCAAATTATCATTTGACAATAGATATGATACTAATAAGTAAAGTAAATATTAAGATATTGATGGGGAAAGTAGCAAAGACTGATAATTTAAATAATTCCTGGAATAAATAAATAAATATTATATGACTTGGTGAATCCATTAACCCCCTGCACATATACTGATGTTAGTGAACATTTTAATATTGACTATTTAGAATATGCTGAATATTTTTCTGTAGGTTATGAATGACTTGCATATTGAAATAAATGAAAATCTTATCTTAAGTTAACATGACTAATAATTTTTTTTTTTTTACGGTACTGAGGATGGAATCCAAGGGCATTCTACCTCCGAGCTGCACCCCCAACCCTAATTTTTTATTTTTTATTTTGAAACCAGGTCTCACTGAGTTGAAAAGGACCTCACTAAGTAGTTGAGGCTGGCAGAGAACTGCTATTCTTTGGTATCAGCCTCCTGAATGCTGGGATTACAAGCGTGTGCCACCATGCCAGGCTAAACTTATAAAGTTTTAAATTACACATATTTATAAGTTTTCTTTTAAAACAACAAGAGAAAGAATTTCAACTAGAGTAAAATTTGTACAAGTTAACAAAAATTTGAGGTATGGTTATATTGTAGGTAAATTTCACCACTTTTATATACTCATTGTATAAAGAACTAAGGTTAAATTCACAATTAGCTTACCTCTTATTTATACCCCAAATGCTTACTGAACACTTAGCAAAGAGCCCTGGAGACGTGAGTGAGATATTACCTATGAGATGACATATGAGTTCCTGTTCTCAAGACATCTAGGGTGTGACATCATTGGGTGAACAGGACAGTTGATATGGTGGTAGGCTGGAAATTTTTGTGACAGTTCTCCCAACTTCTTATTAAAACATCTTAAAAATCCAAAAATATCAAAATGTGGATTGAATTGTTTTTTCTAGAGAAGCTGACAGCACCACTATAAACTCAAGATAGAAGAGGACCATGTGCCAAACTTGGGTATAATTTCAACTAATTTCATTAGCCATGAGGGTAAGTTAATGAAGTACATTCTTGAACTGTTCAACACAGGCTCCAGGCTCTAAACCAGAACAAGCCAGATCAACCCAGTAAAATTGGAAAAAACTTTGATTCACCTTCTCTGTGTTTCACTGTGAAACAGCAAAGGTGAGCCAAAGAAAAACAGCTACTCTCTGGCATCAGAAGAATTAAGTTTGCAGTCAGAGAGAACCAATTTTTTTACACATTTATCCCTATTACTATTTTTATTGCCAAGAACATAGAATAAAGAAAAGTACATAGGGATGAAAAGAGACTAATGGAAATAAGAGGTTTTGTCCCCTAAACTTAGGCAGAGACAAGAAGAATGTTAAAAGTGTAGGTTGAAAGCTATACTTTTCTCTATAACTCCATTTTTCAAAAAAAAATTATAAATTGCATAAAGCTCCCTAGTTTATCAAGAGAATCTAGCAGAGCAAAAAATATTTTTTAAAAATTTGCACTTAACCAACTTCTTTTAACAATGACTTATTACAATAAGAATAAACTTAAATTATATACAAGCTGCTGCCGGGCGTGGTGGCGCACGCTTGTAATCCCCGCGCTTGGGAGGCAGAAACAGGAGGATGGCGCAGGTTCGAAGCCAGCCCCGCCCGCTGGCTTAGGAGACCCTGTTTCCAAAAAAAAATGTAAAAATAGGTCTGGGAGTGTAGCCCGGAGGTACAAGGGCTTCCAGGAACCCCAGTACCACCAAAAAAAAATTATATACAAAAGTGTTTACAAAAGAAATAATTTTCCAGACTTTCAGGAGATGGTGGTGAGGATCTTGAATATACAACCAACCCCTTGTGATGACAAATTATAAGATTCAACTATTATATCCTTTTAGCAGGCAGAAAAAAAGATAAACATCAGGCCCATATAAGAACAGTAATAAAGAGAATATTGTGAAGAAAATCTTGCTATGGATTTATGTAATCAACCTATGAAATTTTTAAAGGCCTCTACTTTCAATCTACAAAATTCTCTTTGATATCACTCAAAACTCAAAGAAAATGAGTAACAAGAGTACTATTTTCATCTTTAACAAAAAGAGTTGTTAAAACTGAAGAGTTTTTAACAAAAAGAACTGCTTTATGGAAGAAATGTAAAACATATGATCATATTTATAAATGTCAGTCAGACAAACATATGAGAGCCCAGATCTCTAAAGTAGCTGATATCCCTAACTGACGCGCTGTGGTTTGTATTAATGAGAATGGGAATATTGCCTGGTAGCAGCTACCTCTCTGGACTCATTTGCCACAGAATCTCCAGCAACAAAGAAATCAAGGGTAAGAAAGAAAAAGTACAGAGAAACCATACTTACTGGAATATATTTTTTAGTAAAGCAGAAAATGTGAGACTGCCTACTGACAGTCACATTATTAGGTTGATTCACACACACACACACAGTTCTGGGTAAAATAGAAATTTTTCACAAGCTTAAAATGTATCTTTATCCTTAAGTCACAGAAACTCTAAATCAAATTTCCTAACTTCACTAAAATATGAAAAGTAAATTCTTTTTTAAAATAACTAACACAGGATCATCACAAAGGCGCTACACATAACCAAAGGAAAAGATGATGCAAAGAACTGAAATAAAATAGACTCATTCTAAAAATTTTGATAGAACAAATAGTAATTTTAGATAAGTGTATTCTCATAAAAATTAGAATTTAGAAACTTAATTTCTTTCAGAAAATTTCTCTCCAAAATAAGAAGACATATAAGGTGACAGAAGGATTTGAGTTTTTCTTAGTCAAGAAGTCAACAACATTAAAACAAAAAGATACTTAAAAGCAGAAATTAAAAGTTAATGAAAATACAATAAAAAATATAAGCTCAAGGAAAAGAAACAAAATGAAATAAACACTAAAAAAATCAAAAATAGTAGGAAGAAGATTATTTGTATGAAAAACAGACAAATAATATCCAACATAAGTATCATTGATGTCCCTCTCTGGGTCATCCCCAAAATATTAAAAATAAAGAGACAGAAAATAAATGTATGTGTGACATACATTTGTATGTGTCAATTTTTATTAAAACCATTGAATTCATAGACTACTAGAATATACTATGTAATAGGAAAAGTACTTTCACACTCATCAACACTAAAAACACATTTTTTGTTAAAATTATTATGTTTTTAAGAACAAGAAAAGAAGACTTTAAATATTGAAAGCCAGTTATTTTTAGGGGGGCAAAAAGAGACTTATTTCAGACTTTCCCACAGCAACTTTTAACTAGCAATTTCTATAAAGTCCTCGAAGGAAGAAAGTTTGGTCCAAGGATTTTGTACCTAGCTAATTCTCCATTAAAATGTAAGGGCAGGAGCCAGTCATGGTAGCACACACCTGTAATTCCAGTACTTGGAAGGCTGAGATGGAAAGAGAATTTCAGGTTTGAAGCCAGCCTCAGCAAGTTAGTGAGGCTCTCAGAAACTTAGCAAAACTTTGTTTCAAAATAAAAATAAAATAGGGCTGGGGGTGTGGCTTAGAAGTAGAATGTCCCTGCGTTCAATCCTAGGTCTATTATCTCTTATCTACTGAAGCTGTATTAAAAACAAAAGGAAAACTTTGGCCAACCAACATATGCATATCTTACAGCTGAATAAATATCTGGCAATGAGTATTTAACTCATTTGTCTATAAATCTAAACCTAAAGCAAATATGGAGATAATAGTTACAGAATAGAATATAGAGCTTATGAACCCAGGAAAGGTAGAAATTAATAATATAATCAATGAATTAGAAAAAGAAATGTCCAGGAAGTAAACATAAACCCCAAAACTAATTCTGAGTAAATAACAAGGAATTATGAGTTAGAAATCAGAAATTGGTAAAATACATACCAGAGCTGATTCTTACTAATAGCAAAAACAGCCATAACGAAATAGATAAATTGATAGATAAAAATGAAAAATAGAAAATGGAGATATTTATACAATAATTATAATAACCAATTAATGGTTTTCTAGAATATTATAAATAGCCAACACTGAGCTAAGTAAGAGAAAATCTGAGCAGAATACCATAGAATAGATAAAGCGGTTAAAGTGCTAATCTTAAAAAATGAACCAGTCCCCAGGTGATATCAGAGGAAAATTTTATTAAAGCTCTAAGGAAAGTATAACTTTCTTGCTGTTTAAAATGCTCATTAAGAGAGAATAAAAGGAAATCTACTAAATTTTTTAACAAAGTATGACTTTAATACTTACAGATCAAGTAACAAATCAAAACAAAATTTTATTTATGTATTTAAAGAGTGAGACAAAAACAAACTTTTTTGACCCTGAACACCACACAAACACGACACAGTAAATAATGTAGTGACCCAAAAATTTGAGTCAGAAAATGTTGTTATTCAGGTGTGAAGGCAAAAGAAAACAATGTAAGAGAGTTCACAAATGTGTGACCTCTTCATTGTGCCTGAGGAATTTATGGAAGAGATCTTAGCTAACTCAGGCAAGTAAAATAAAGAATTAAGGCATGAGAAATGTAATAGCATAAAAAGATTATGATGAACACTAAAACTAATAGAAACCTATATATGTGTTATGCAGGTATGGCATTTTTATCATAATGTCATGGCACAGCGCATCTTATTTGTGTGTATGTGGTCATGCTGACAGAAACTAACCTATTGTATGGGCATAGAAAAGTATATGTTACATTATGTGCAATAAATAATATTTGAGGATGATAATCAATGATTATGCTACTAGTGGGTATGTTTACATAACACTTTTTTTTTTTGCAGTACTGGAGATGGAACCCAGGGGTATTCTAATTCCAAGCTACACCCTCAGCTGTATTTTTTATTCTTTTTTTGGAAACAGGGTCTCAATGAGTTGCAAAGGGCCTCACTAAGTAATAGCTGGGGCTGTTCTCCAACCTCAATCCTCCCGTCTCAGTCTCCTGAATGCTAGTACAAGCGTGCACCACCATGCCTGGCATTACGCACACTTTAAATTGTCCTTTTTTCTTATAAAAAAAATAGTGTACTGTAAAAAAGTATGCTGTGCTATGCCAGTAGTTGTCCACTACATCTCATATTTATCATGGCTCCCTTGATGGGATCAAAAGGCCACAATGAGTGACTGCGTGACCATCTAGGTTTGTGTAAATATAATCTGTAATGTTCACACAATGATGACATGTCTTACTGCTGCATTCCTTAGAATATATCCTAATTGTTTATTGGCACATGGCTATATTAAGAAATCTTTTAATATCACTTGCTACCATTAATATGTTATATATAATTATTTCTTTTTTAATTTATTTTATTTTTATGTGGAACACATTGAAAATGCCATACATTCAGACTGTGCTTGATGCCCTCCTCCAACTATTTCTCCTTCCCCCCTCCCAACATTGTGTGTCCAGGTTAACCATGCTATATTCATACTTCTACACATCATTTCTATAGAAAATATGGAATTCATTTCTATAAAATATATATATGCAACGAATTTCTACTGATTCATAAGGAACTAAATTGTATCATTTGCAATAAAACAGATGGATGTAGAGAATATTATGGTAACTGAGATTAGCCAGGCACAGAAAGTGAAGGGTCATATGTTTTCTCTCATATGTAGAAGCTAGAAAGAAATCAAGATACAAGAGGGACTTCGGTTAAAGGAGAAGAAACCCCAGTGGAGAAATGGAGAGGATGTAGGGGTGGGGAGAACGTACAGAGGAAACACTTCTCTTGCTGCTATGTCTATGAAATTATCTGTGCCAATGTCAATATCATGTACAGGAAAGGGGAGTCAAAGGGGTGGGAGCTGGGATGAAGATTATCACTCATCAAGTGCTGTGTATGTTCCTTTTACTCTGAACTCCATTATGATTTGAGTCTATAAGACACTAATAAAAGTATATTTTTTAAAAAAATAAAAAGGACTTTGACAAAATTCAACACCCATTCCTATTAAAAATAAAGGTTATTTAAGGCCGGGCGTGGTGGCGCACGCTTGTAATCCCAGCGCTTGGGAGGCAGAGACGGGAGGATCGCGCTGGTTCGGAGCCAGCCTTGCTGGCTTAAGAGAACCTGTTTCCAAATAAAAATATAAAAATAGGTCTGGGAGTGTAGCCCGGAGGTAGAAGGGCTTCCAAGAACCCCAGTACCACCAAAAAATTAAAATAAATAAATAAATAAATGTTCTTTAAAATAGATAATTCTGTTGAAAGCAACAATTATATAGTTATCTGCTTGAGATTTCAAAGTATGAAGATATAAACATTAGATAACTGTAATAAAGTTCTATGACAGGAGGAGCCTATGTATCTACAATATTTCTACCTTTTATTTTGAAGTGGTATAATATTAACTCTGAGTATAAAAGGTTAGGTAATACTGTAAACCCTAGAGCAACCACTAAATATGTTGTTCACCATAACACCCTCTCTCAGCAATTGATAGAACATTTTACAAAAAAAAAAAAAGTCAAGATCGGAACCCTATCAACAATCTCAATGTAATTGTTATTTATAAACACTATAGCCAACAACTGCAGACAGGTTGTTTTTCAGTGTGTATGGTACATTCAGTAATAGGGAACATGCCCTGGGCCATAACACAAGCCTCAATAAATTTAAAAGTATTGACTCATTCAAAATATATTTTCTAAACAAGTAAAATCAAATAAAAAACCAGCAAGTAGAAAAAGATAAAATATCTGAATAGTGAACAACAAAGTTCTAAAAAGTGAATCAAAACAAAATCGCAAGGGAAATTAGAAAATATTTTAACTGAATGACAATGAAAACTTGTGGGATACAGATAAAGAAGTGCTTAGATAAAAAAAAAACATCTAGCTTTATTTCTGTCTGAAAAGAAGAAATATTTAAGTCAGCAAACTAAAGCTCTACCTTCAGAAGAAACTAGAAAAAGAAGAATAACGTAGAACCAAACTAAGAAAACAATGAAATAAGAATGATAGAAGAAATTAATGATGTGGTAAAAAGGAGAAAAAGAGAAAATTATATTCAAAAGTTCTTTCTCTGAATAGATCAAGGACCAGAAAAATTCTTTACATGAAAAACATATGTCCTGATGCCTGTTTTTGCTTGTTTTGCTGTAGAAAATAAATTATTTTATAAAAATCACAAACAACAACAATTTTATTGAGGTGTAATTTTCATACTTTAAAATTCAACCATTTTAATTGTATAATGAAATGATGTTTGGTAAATTCATTGAGTTCTATAATCCCTAACATAACTAATCCAGAACATTTTTATCACTCAATAAGGTTCCTTAATGCTCATTTATAGTTAAATTCACCCATATAAATTTTGCCTCTATGTGTTTGACTATTCTTGATATTTCATATAAATGAAATATATTTGGTCTTTTGTGACTTTTTCAATGTAGCCTATTATTTTCAATGTTCATCAATGTTGCAATTGTTTTTTCATAAATTGTTTTTTGGTGATACTGGGGTTCCTGGAAATCCTTCTACCTCCGGGCTACACTCCCAGACACCTATTTTTTATATTTTTATTTGGTCTCTTAAGCCAGCACGGCTGGCTTCGAACCTGTGCGATCCTCCTGTCTCAGCCTCCCAAGCATGGGGATTACGAGCGTGTACCACCACGCCCGGCTGTTTTTTCATAAATTTTAACTGCTGAATATTATTCATGTGTATATGCCACAGTTTTCTTATAACTTCATCAGTTGGTGGGCATATATGTTGTTTCCTCTTTGAAGCTATTTTGAATAATACTGCTCTAATAATTCATATGCTAATATATAGTAGACATGTGCTTTTATTTTTGTTTGATGGATACTGAAGAGTAAAGTTCCTAGTTTATATGAAAATCTTGTGTTTGATTTTTAAGAAACTGCCAAACTCTTTTCCAAAGTGATTATAGTACTTTCTGGTTTCCAATACTACACACCAATAATAACACTTGTTTATTTCCTCCCTTTTATCATAGTCATCCTAGCGGATGTGAATTATTATCTCATTGTGGTCCACTGCTTGATTTTGTAAACAACATTTTATTAGAACAAACCAACACTCATGTATTTATGTTTTGCCTATGGTTGCTTTCATTCCACAATGGCAAACTTGAGTACTTGTAATGAAGACCTTATTATCCACAAAACTTAAAACATTTATCATTTAGCCTTGTAAAGAAAATGTTTGCTGCTCCTTGGAACGAGATCAACAAAACTGACAATCTTGTAACTACATTTATGAACAACAAAAGAAGCTAACACATGAACCATCATTATAAGGATTAAAAGAGAGGTTATCAAACAGGCATTGAAGGTATTGTAAAATGAAATTGACAAATATCCTTAAAAATTGAACTTCCCAAAATTGGTACAAGAAGAAAGCTTGAATAGCCCTATATGTCATAAAGAAATTGAATTCATCAAAATCCTTCCCAGAATGAAAAGACCAAAACAGTTTTATCAGCCAATCTTTTCAGGTCTTCAAGAAATAAATCACATCAATCTTAAGTTTTTCAGAATTTTTAAAGTTTATGTGTAAAATAAGCAAGTAATAATAGGAGAACATTAAATAGAGCTATAACGGATTACTATTCCTATCAGAAATTAGAGTATACCTCCAAAACTTCATAATTAAGACAGATGAATCTCAGGAATAACCGAGCAGACTACAGAAATGGAACACAAAGTCAGAAATAGACGCAAGCATATCTGGAAACTTAGTATAGAAACTAGTAGTATCTCAATTCACTTAAAGATGGATTATTTAATACACTGTGATGAAGGTGCTGGGAGCGTGGAGCCGGAGCTGGCGGCGGCGGCGGGGGCTCTTCTGCGGCCGCAAGTCTACTTCCCAGAGCTAAGCCACCGGCCATCGCAGGCAGCTGGGTCCGCGTCCTGCCTCAGTGCCCGGAGGACATGTGGGAGAGAGGATGAGCCAGAGGGACACGCTGGTGCATCTGTTTGCCGGGGGATACAGTGGCACCGTGGGAGCTATTCTGACATGTCCACTGGAAGTTGTAAAGACGCAGCTGCAAGTCATCTTCTGTGATGTTCTACATATCTGAAGTTCAGCTGAGCACCGTGGCAGGGGCCAGTGTCAACCGCGTGGTGTCCCCAGGACCTCTGCATTGCCTGAAGGTGATCTTGGAAAAAGAAGGGCCTCACTCCTTGTTTAGAGGACTAGGCCCCAATTTAGTGGGTATGGCCCCTTCCAGAGCAATATATTTTGTTGCTTATTCAAACTGCAAGGAACAGTTGAATGATGTATTTGATCCTGATTCTACCCAGGTACACATGATTTCAGCTGCAATGGCAGGCATTTGCTGTACATTTCTCCTGAGAAAAGAGTGAGATCCTGTCATCTCATGCTCCCCATCCGCAGGTCACTTCCTGTAGAAATATGGACTAACTTACACCTCACATCTAAAAGCCTGTGGAGAATGGCGAGGTTCTTTATCCAGCCTCACAGTTTGCTGGAAGTTTTACTGCAATCACTGCAACCAACGCCATTTGGCTCGTAAAGACTCAGCTACAGCTTGATGCAAGGAACTGGGGTGGGGTGGGGGGGCGAATGGGTGCTTTTGAATGTGTCCCTAAAGTGTATCAGGCAGATGGACTCAGAGGATTTTATAAGGGCATGACTGCTTCGTATGCTGGCATATCAGAGACTGTGATCCATTTTGTTATATATGAAAGTATAAAGCAAAAACTGCTAGAATGTAAGACTGCTCCTGTGATGGAGATGATGAAGAGCCTGTGAAAGAAGTCTCCGACTTTGTGGGAATGATGCTAGCAGCTGCCACCTCGGAAACGTGTGCCACGACTCTAGCATATCTACACAAAGTTGTAAGAACAAGACTACGTGAAGAGGGAACAAAATACAGGTCGTTTTTTTCAGACAATGTCTTTGATTGTTCAAGAAGAAGGTTCTGGGTCCCTTTAACCATGGTCTGACGACCCATCTGGTGAGGCAGATTCCCAACACAGCCATCATGATGGCCAGCTATGAACTGGTGGTCTACCTGCTCAACGGATAGCGCCACCGGCACCTCTACGCAGGAGGATACCAGGAATACGTGGACCATGGAGTGCAGAAGACATCATGGTGGACAGAGAGTGGTTGGGAACACAAAACTATGCCTGAGAGGAAGCTCGGCTGTAGGAATCAAGATGAACACACCACATTGCTTAGTCCTTCAGTCACAGGAGCAAAACCTCGGTCGCCTCCAAGGATTTGCCACTAGAAGCACTCCTTCCTCAAAATTGCCATTTTTCTCTATACATCTGCCAGATACAGTTGTTTTGTTGACTTACAGCATCAGAGCATAGTGTTGTTTATTTCATGCACATTTGTTCAGTCTTTGAAACAAAGCCATCCCTAATCATACACTGTACTGTAACTATCCAAAGGTTGTGCTGACATTTAATTCCTGTAATATTAAAGTAACAATAATAACAGGTAGGGCAATGGTCTTATTTTCCCATTTACCTGAGAGGAACTGCACAATATTTTAAGTTGAATTATTTGGCATTAGTAGTCAAGTTTTTGACAACTAATGAAAATAGTGTCTGACTCTCTTGCATATTTTTAACACTAAAATGTTTTGGTTTTCACAGCTAACAGGTGCTTGATGTTTAACACATTTAATGTAGACATTAAATTGTTTGCATATCAAAGTCACGTGGTAATTAGTTTGGGACTGTAAAATAAACTAATAAAACATTGATTTCTGGCCATTTCGGTGACTTAAACATGTCCTCAAATCTCTCATTTTATAATACATGAGTGAAAGCAGTTGTCTTTTTAGTAATTTACTAAACTTGATTATCCTCTATTTCTCATACATGGGTATCATTTACTTAAAGTAGAAAAAATTGCTTTTAAATCTTTCTCAGCTTGCTTTTACATTAAGAATTTGAACCTTTGGATTATTTCCAGGTCTGCATCAATTATACTTATTTGTAGAGAAAATTGTAATTTTCAATTTTACCCTTATATATATTTTTGAAGGTGGTCAATATCTGAGAGAGTAGAAATATTATAGAAGGGTCCTCTGCTCTGTAACTCTGCAGGTACAGGTAACGGTCCTGACTGACTTAGAGTTCGTAAATGAACAAGCCACTTTGACAAGAAATTTACTCTGTCCTGGTTTCCTGAACAGCCTGTCACAGGTTGGTTATCTATCAGATAACCTTTTTTTATTTCTGGTATTGAGGTAATCAGTACTCCAGATTGGTATGTATTTTTATTTTAGAACCTTGTTGGAAAATTGAATTGAACTTATTCAGGTTCAAATACTAGACACAGAAAGAATGCTCAGGCACAGCTAGAAAACAGCTCCCAGAAACAGTCTCCTGCGCCCCACAGCCTAGACCTGAGAAGGCCAGCCCTGTGACTGGCTCCTGAACAGTACCTTTAATTCCAGGGAAAAAATACCACCAAATCCGTCTTGATTCTCATTAGTGTGATTTTGTCAAATCAGCCTTACTAGAAGGGTTCCAAATTGACTGGTAACTTTGGAATCATGATCACTGTCAGTGCTGTGTAACCCAGCCTTTGTCTTCTAAAACCTGATTCTGGCTATGGAATAGTGTTATGTTAGGACCAGCAGAATTGGGGTTTTTCAAAATAATAAATGTTTATACTCTTTACCAGCATATAAACATTTCAGCATTTTTAGTTTTTGCTTTAAATTTCAAGAAAATTGGTTTTCACTTGAGTTAAGTGCTAGAAATCAGTGTATTCCTCTTCCAAAATTCCCCATGCTGGCCTTCTGTTGTTTATATCCTCTTTTACCCAAGCTTAGCATTGTAGGGACTTGGAATCTGACAGATACCAACAGCCCTTTTCTCCTCTTCTGTTGCTCTGACTTTAACATTCCTAAGAATAGAAGTACTTCTGATGGTTTAAATGCAAAGGGGTTTTAATATATAAACTGCAACGTGCTTTCTGTCTACCTACATCTCTTTGCCATCAAAGAGAAATAAATTTCATCTATTCCCCTTAGGGTGCACATTGACTTCCATGCTGTCCGTAGTTCTACTCAGTGTTTATGTTAAATAAACTTGTTGTATGTGTGCCCCAGAGTATGTGAAAAATTATGACCTACCAGATAGAGCTAAAAAGTCAAGTTGATAGCTTTTGCCAATTCATGTGAATTTTGTTCTTTTGCATTTATGTACATGGCTATAAATTATGTGCATTTATTCTGTATTTATGTTAACTATCTGACTTTTACTTGAATTGTTAAATAAAATATGCTTATAAAAAAACTGTGATGAAATATCTGAATAAATGTTATGGACAGATATAAAATGTTCCCTGAAAAGCTCATGTTGAGAGTTGATGTTCAGAGTCATGAGGGTTATAATCTTATCAGTGTATAAATCCACTTAGTTTACCATGACCTGGGTTATGAGTGGGTCGAGTGGGTCATGGTTGAAGATGCTGGTTCCCTGGGGTGTGGCCTTAGGGAATGTGCTTTTGTTTTAAAATTATCTTGCTTACTGTCTTGCTTATGACCTCCATTATGGAAGAGCAGAGCCCTAGCTCTCTCTTGTCTATTTTCTACTGTTATGCCCTGAGATACATAGACCCTGCACTCATATAAACTGAAGCCAGAATCTCCAAAGTACTATGAGCAAATAAATCTCACTTTCTCTAAGTTGTGTGGTCAGTTGTCTTGGATATATCAGTGAGAATGCTGACCAAGACAATAACCATTTTAAAAACAATGAAAATTGACTTCATACCAAAAATCACACATCAGAATTAACCCCAGATGGATTGCATCTCGGAAGATAAAATTAAGCTATTCTCATTTTTTGCATAGTACTTTGATGAGTTCCTCTTTTGTTGATCATTTGTTTTGTTTATTTGTTTAGACTGAACCCAAGGACATTCTAACTCTGAGGTACATCTCCAGCCCAATTTTATTTTTATTTTAAAAAAGTGTCCATTAGGTTGATTTAAGTCTCACTATTTTCTTAGGCTGTCCTTGAGCCTGAGATCTTCCTGCCTTAGTTTCCCAAGTACTGGAATTACAAGTGTGTGCCACCATGCCTGGCTTAATGAGTTCCTCCTAACTTGAGTTTGGTTAGTCTTTCTAAATACGATTCAAAATTTGGATTCAATATAATTAATGGGTATAAATTTAATTTAAAAAATAATGAAAATGTCATAAACCATAAAAAGCAAATGATGAATTGCTAAAAATCAATTTGCAACATATGTGTCAGATAAAGATTGGTAAATGGATACAAACATTGAAAAATTTTTAATACTTTTTATTTCTGGTCCCATATATTAGGAGTTTGAAATTGATTATTCTCACAACAAAGAAAACTAAACAAATTAAAAATAAATAACTTTTCATAGATTTCTCAAATAACTGATATTGTGGTACAAACCATAACCCTAAAAACGTGGAAAAAAATAGAGGGAATCAGGGTCTGAAACCACTGCTAAAACTTGTTAGGAACTATTAAATGATAATTGACTATTTAATGGAACTGTGCATGGAACTAGCTTGAGAGATTAAAACTTTATAAGGTCCAGAACCAGGGGGCTAATATCTAGAATATACAAAGAGCTCAGAAGACTCTACACTAGCAAAACAAACAACCCAATCAAGAAACGGGCAATTTAGAGCCGGGCGTGGTGGCGCATGCTTGTAATCCCCGCACTTGGGAGGCTGAGACAGGAGGATTGCACAGGTTTGAACCCAGCCTCAGCTACTTAGTGAGGCTTTCAGCAACTTAGTGAGACCCTGTTTCCAAATAAAATATAAAACAGGTCTGGGAGTATAACCCGGAGGTAGAAAGCCTCTGGGTTCCACCCCCAGTACCACCAAAAAAAAAAAAAAAGGCAACTGAAATGAATAGACATTTTACAAAGAAGAGATACAAATGGCCAATAGATACATGAAAAGATGTTCAACATCACTAGCCATCAGGGAGATACAAATCAAAACTACACTGAGATTCCATCTAATCCCAATCAGAGTGGCAAGCATTAAAGAAATCAAACAACAACAATTGCTGGCGAGGATGTGGGGAAAGAGGAACTCTTTTACACTGTTGGTGGGAGTGCAGAGTAGTTCAGCCGCTATGGAGATCAGTATGGAGATTCCTTAGAAAACTGGAAATAGATCCACCATTTGATCTGGCTATACCACTCCTGGGTATCTTTCTAAAGGGCTTTAAATCAGAGAACTACATTAACATATGCATAGCATATGTTCATAGCAGCACAGTTTGTAATAGCCAAAATATGGAACCAACCTAGATCAACAGATGAATGGATTGCAAAATTATGGGAAATACACACAGTGGAATTCTATTCAGCTATAAAGAAGAATAAAATAATAGCATTTGCAAGAAGATGGAAGGAACTGGAGAACATTATGTTAAGTGAGATTAGTCAAGCACAGAAAGAGAAGGGACATATGTTTTTCCTAATATGCCCAAGCTAGGGAGTAGTGGTAATATCAGAGGGACTCAAATGATGGAGGGTAAATCTCAGCAAAACTTAAAAGGAAAGATAGGAGAGGAAGAAAGCTGAGGTTGTTCAATGGAGTAGCTACATACAAATATGTGTAATAGTATAAATATAACATGGTTAACCTGGACACTCTCTATGAGGGAAGAAGGAAAGGGAGGGGGAAGGGCATGAAGCACAATCTAAATGTACACCACTTTCAATATGTTCCACTTATAAAAAAATAAAAATAAAAAATAAAAAGAAAAGAAAAAAAGAAAAGAAGGTCCAGAACCACAGGTTCTCAAGGTAAAGATTGGATAAAAGTTTCCTTGTGCCTCTGGCAAGTGAAGAGGATAAAGAGCCATTATCAAATAAATCCAGAGTGCTATAACCTACCCACAAGGGAATCTATTTTATAGGAGTCTAACCTACTTAGATCCCCCCCTTACCCCCAGTCTAACTGACATGGTGAAGAGAAATAACCCAATTCCCACCTTACTGTATTATCTTAGTGGGAGAGAAGGGACCCTCGAGAAACATTTGTAAAGGTCATAGACCAGAGACACAAGCTCACTGAAAGACTGGAACCCGACCACAGGATTATAGAGAGCCCCATCCCCCTCTTACATTATGCCACATCCATAGAACCTTTACGTGATAATGGGATTATAGTTGAAAAAGCAGCACACCTCACATCCTAATTGATAAGGAGTCTCTAGCAAAACCTAAGGACAGCAGAAAAGACAGAAACAAAGACTTGATAGAAAATTTTAGCTACTGACACTACAACTATAGTAAACAGTAAATACAGTTTAACTTGCACCAGAAAAACATAAAACCTTATACTATTTTCTTCAGTTTCTCTTTTTTTATCCATTACATCCAGCTGTCAACAAAAAATGCTAAAACTAAAAACACTATAGAAGTAAAGAAGACTTTTGATATGTTCTTTGGTTGTATTGGATAAATGGAAGAGTTAGTGGGTTTGAAGTTGTGTCAAGAAGCTTTCCCAAATGAAACACATAAAAAAGAATGAGAACAAATGGAATAGAATGTCCAATGACCATATGTCAATTACAAAATAGATGTTCACAGGAATACTGGAAGAAGAGGAAGGAGAAGAATAAGAAGGAGAAGAAGAAAAAGAATGAGAAGGAGGAGAAAAATATTTGAAATAATAGTTGAGAAGTTTCCAAAATAATGCAGACACCAAACCACAGACACTGGAGGCTCAAATCTGGATCAAACAGAATAAATTAAAAGAAAACTATAGCTGTATATATCATATCCAGACTATAGAAAGTCAAAGACAAAGGTAAAGTTGTAAAAGAAAACAGAGAGAAAAACACATTATCTATAAAGAAACAAAGTTAAAAATTACATTTGGGCATCTCTTCATAAGTGATATCTGTGAGAGTGTGGAATAAAATGTTTAGTGTTAAAAGAAGAATGCCTGAAATTTGGTACCTAGTGAAATTATCTTTCAAAAGTGAAGGAGAAATTAAAACTGTCTTAAACAAATATGCACTAAGAGAATTTGTCACCAGCAGACCTGCCTTGACAAAAATGTTAGGGTAAATTTCTCAAAAAATGATAAATAATGTAGATCAAAAAAACTAGGTCTCTGCAAAGAAAAGAAGAGAATTAAAGAAAAACTAAATGAAGGTAAGTGAATTATTTTTCTTAGTCTTCATTGATCTAACAGATAACATTTCAAATAATAATGGCAGTAATATGCTGGGTGAGTATAGCTTATGAATAAGTTAAATAAGGGCTGCCACCTAATAAGGCACAGAAAGTAAGGATTGGGATTGTTCTGTGATCGGTACCTATATTATTATCTGTGTAGTGGTATATTGTTATTTTAAAGAAGGCATTGAATTTCTACTGTATTTGTTTTCATCTGTACTGAAAAACTAGTTCTTTTAAGTTAGATGCTACAATGGATTCTATAGGTAATATGTCAGCTTATGTTTTGCAGCTATAACAGTATACCACTGTCTGGATAATTGACTTTTTAATCATTTTAGAGGTATTATCTGGTGAGAGCTTTCTTGCTCCATTCTCACCTGGTGGAAGGCAGAAGGAGAGGGGAGAATGAATTCACTCCTGCAGCCCTGCTTTAGACGCATTAATCTGTTCAAGCAGGTGAAGCCTCATGGTCTAAACAAACTTCCAAGACCCCACCTTGTAACCACCTAGCTGGGAATCAGATTGTCAATACATCAATTTGAGGGACATATTCAGACCATAGTGGATGGATATAGTCATGATCACTACATATTTTTCAATAAGTATTTGACACATTTGAGCTTCCTTACATAGAAGATTCTCTGACATATTCCTTTTTCAGGAATGCTAAAATAAATGATCTAAGATTTCCAACCTGCATGATTTTACATAGATGAATTTCAATTATTGTGTAACTATTTGTTTCTTTTTCATCTCTTCTTTAGTCCTACCACTCATGCCTCAACTTGAAAACTATCTTACAGAATTAATTATTTGTTGTATTGACATAATATTTTGTGATGCCTCATGATATGAATGAAATCCCCCCTTGTTTTGCCGGTCTGGGGATTGAACTCAGGGGCATTCGACCTCCAAGCTACACTCCCACCCCTATTTTTTTATTCTTTATTTTGAAACCGGGTCTCACTGAGTTGGGGCCTCACTAAGTAGCTGAGGCTGTGTGAGAACCGCGATCCTCTGGTTTCAGCCTCCCAAATGCTGAGATTACAAGTGTGCACCACCATGCCCGGCTGAAATCCCTTTCTTGAAGAAATATTTCAGCTGGGTATGATGGTACATGCCTGTAATCACACTACTTGGGAGGTTAAGACAGAAGGATATCAGGTTAAAGGACAGCCTCAACAACCTAGTAAAACCCTGTTTCAAAATAAAAAGTATCTGAGTATATCTCAGGGATAGAGTACCCCTGTGTTAAATCTTCAGTACCAAAAACACAAATAAAGAAAATATCTCAAGCCAGTGCAGTGATGTTATAATCCCAGGACTTGGGAAGCTGAGATAGGGTATCAAAGTTTAAGACAAGCCTTAGCAATTTAGTAAGAACTTGCCTCAAAATAAAATAAAAAGGCCTGGAAGTATAGCTCAGTGGTAGAGCACTGCTAGGTTCAATCCCAAGTGCTGCAAGTAAGCACATAAAATACATAAAAAATAAAAAATAAAAAATAAATATCTTGAGTGGAACATTTCTAATGAATAAATGTACACATTATCAACAAACCACATTTCAGAGCTTCTGCTACAATCAACACACATTCAACTATACATCTGCTGCCACTTCTTTCTATAAATTATTGAATTGTTTAAATCTTAATATTAGTAAGGTCTCCCTCACAGTGACAATGGAAGTATGAGGTAGACATAAAAATGATCCTTCTACATTATCTTAGGTAAAAGTGAATGTAAGGGAGATTTGCAAGGAACTTAAAAGTGCTGTTTGATTTTTGGGGTTTTTTTTGTTTTATTGAGACATAATATTTGTACTTCTTTATGTAGTACATTATGGTGATTCAATGTGTATACAATGTACAATGATCAAATCAGAATAATAAGCATTTCCATCTCTTCAAACATAATCATTTTTATGTGTTGGAAATTTTATTTTCCTCTAGTCATTTTAAAATATATCATAGTGTTTTAACTAATAGTTACCATACTGTGCTATACAAAAACCAAAACTAATTTCTGTGTTTTCTAATGTGTTGTTCTTTCAAATTGCAGGTTTAGATCTTGTTCAACTTTAGGTCATGAGAAAAAAAGACACAAGAGCGGCTTCTATTAAACTTGCTACTCATGTCTGCTCACAGTATGAGAAGGGACGCTCTGGCTGGTACAGTAGTACTGCAGCTCCAGCTCAGATGGGAAGGAACGAGAGTGTAGTGCTAAGTGATGGAACTATAATAGGAAGCTGGAAACTAACAGATTTCTTTTTTTCTTTGTTTGTTTTAAAAACAATTGGAATTTTATTAATTCTTTATTATCATGTAAATATTATATATTTAGATATAGAATGTCCTCTGAAGAGCTTATGTATTAATTTTTTGAAGAATTTTTTTCTTTTTTGTGCTATATTCATACATCATATTGGGGTAAAAAAAAACTTGTGTGATTTATTACTCTCTATATTCTTGCTTGTATTTTCAGTTACTCAAAATCTTCCTTTTGGTTTTCTATTAAGGATGAAACATTTGCTTTAGAGACTTCTCTCTATATACCCTGGCTGTGATTTTAATGTGGAAAAACCAAAGGATGACTATTCTGAAGGGAGAAATCTTGTCTCTTCTTTTTTCTCTCTAGCACTTAAATTGTGTTTAGTATATAGGAATCTCATAATTTTTTTAATGAGCCAGATGAGTTAATTTTGGATAAATGAGCAAAACATAGTATAAAAAATTATGCCCAGAGATCTTTTATGTTTTGTTTTTCACTAAGGAGAAATTTATACCTAGGATCCAAATAAATATACTTTTGCTCCATTCAAACAAAGTTGAAGATGAGATGGTACAAATTAAAAATAAGAATAAATGCATGTTAACTCATTTGCAGGAAATGATAGCACTCTAGAGAAGTTTTGATTTTTCTCGATTTCTCTATCCTTTACTCTCAATGACTGTTTCAACAAGTTTCCCCGATGAGTCCTTGATGCTGCAGCCTTGAGCTGTGCTAAAGAAAGGAACGATTATACATTTCATGGTGAAGGTCTCTCTGACACGCCATTCCCCCGTTGGGAGGTGGGTGGAGAGGAAGGTGGGCGAGCGATCATGATTACTTTCTCCCATTGCCTAGTCTTTCCTCATGTCCATTGTGTGCTTCACCACCATCCATCAGCGTTATGTCAAGAACAGACTTTACCAGAATAGCTGGAAAGTAGCCTAGTCTATCACTTACCTCCATCAGAGAGTCAATTTAAAACCCACTGTCTTCTTCTAGGTCAAAAGGAATTGTTAATATTTTTAGAGGACGTGATGGATGGCAGTTAGGATCCTAACAAAAGGTGACTAAAATAAAACATCGACATCATTTTTATGTCTGAACTGGTTGGAAGAAGAAGGGAAAAAACATAGGTGACATTTCTCACTCAACCTTATTTGTCATTTATTGTGAAAGGGAGAGAGGAGGGCAATGGGGATAAATTCCAGGCCATCATTTAAAAATGTGGCCACAGGCACTTGTTATTGATGTGACATTGCATCGTGCTACTTGATAAAATTTAAAATGCATTTTTGTTTCCCTGAGTCTGATTTAAGGTTGTCTGGCTCCAAACCCCTCCAGGGATGCACCACTCTTTGTGTTTTCATTTTTTTAAGGACTGTAAAGTTGACATAAATGTTTCACAGAATTTGGTCTTGAAATTCTAGAGAAAAAAAAATATGTTTTGTGAAATGGGTCCCTCTCCTCTCCTATAGGGCATCTCTCTAAAACCCTAGTGTTCTTCCTAGCTGACTCCTAAACCAACTGGATTCACTGGCACCCCAGTCTCATATGTGTTGTGGATTTTCTGCATCACATCAAATGCACCTAGTTTCTTGCACTTTAGTGTCCATATTCTTTGCACAATGCTTTATGAACTGGTATCCATGGAAGACTCAAGGGACAAGCAGAAGAGTTGAAGAAGGTACAAAGGAATAGTAAAATCCATCTCTTACCCAAAGACCATCCACAGAACTTCTGCCTATTTTTTTCTTCATATGTTAAGGTTAATCTATATAGCATAAATTGAGAATATCACAAGCTTAAGCAGTTGGGAAACCATTGCCCTACCCCATTCAGAAGAACAGAACATAGCAGAATAAAAATATCAGAGCCAAAAGGGATGTGAGTGGTAATTTAATCCAGTTTTCTAATTATATAAATGAGAAAATTGAATTAAGAAGAAATGAAGAAACATGTCTGCGGGCACATGATGGTTTGCAGGTATAGCTCTACTGATTTATGATACAATATTTTTTATTGTTGTATAACATCAGCAATACTTAAAGAATGAAGATTGAGAAAATATATTTTTGTGTGTGTGATGCTGAGGACTGAACCCAGGGATATTCTACCACTGAGCTGTACCACAGTCCTTATTAGCAACAGGGTCTTGCTGAGCTTCCCAGGATGCCCTCAAACTTGTGATACTCCTGTTTCAGCCCCCCAAATACTGGGGTTATAGGTATGCATCACTGCAACTGGCTGGCAAAATATCTTTCCAAGATCTGAGTCCATGTTAAGAGCTACTGTAAAGATCTTATAACATATTAAAACACCTTAGCCTCCATTCATCCTTCCATTTATTTATCCATCTTTAGAAAATATAGGTTAATACTAGAAACCTATTTCATGACTATCCAGTGTTTATAGCAGAAATACTATAATATATCCACTGAATTCTCCAGCACTCAGAGTCTGGAACATGTCTGTAAGGGACACTCATTGGTGCCTGCTTCCTAGGCCTCCAGTGCACATTGACTGGAGAGGATGAGAAGGAGCCCTGCATCCACAGGCAGAGCCCACAGTGATGCCCCCTCTCATTGGGTACCTCTGCTGTGATGGCATCACCATTACCCTCACCGGACACGGACATTGCCACTCAGCATGCCCTCTACCTCTCCCTGTTACTTCTTCCTTCAGAGATTGCTGGCCTGTGCCCACTACAGTATGTCCTTCTCATTTGCCACCCACTCTGCCTACCCTTACCTGCACTGGGGCTGTTTTTGTTTGGGTGCCCTGTGCAAAGCTATATAGGACTCTGAAAACTGTAAAGATTTCTCCTCTCCATCCCACATTCTTTTCTTTAGTGAGATATCAAAAAAATCTGTTTAGGTTCCAATGTTAGCAGAGTAATTATCGAAACAGCAGTGATAAGGTAAGATTATTAACATGGCAGCTCATAACTGTTTTGCCTTCATTTTACCCTTCCATTAGTTTCTTCATCTTCCTGTTATTTGAAGAGATGATGAACAATATCTAAGTGGATGGATTTATTTGAGTAAGTCAATTTAAAAAAACTGTCACATCCCTGAGAATCAGAAGGACATAGGCATGGGTTCGTGGGGGACATGGGCTATGTCATGCGTGATGTACATTGCTCTTGCTCTGTGCAAAGCAGAGGGAAGCTGATAGAACAGAATGATGAGGGCAAGACTATGTAGATAGGATAACTGTTGAGATCCAAGAATGAGAAATTTTCAGGAATCTGAGAACATTCAGAATTTGGAGAGAACAGAAGGTTTTCATTAGAGTAGCCATGGATTAATTCTCTCCACTTACACAATGTTCAAGAGATAAAGAAGTCAAGTCTCACATTTCAGCCTGGACCAAGTATGGCTTTATAAACACGGCTTACATATTTCAGCAGTTATATAATGAACACCACCCTCTCCTCACCCGATCCATCTCCCCTCTGTAGACCAAAGCATGAGTTCATAAGGAGTAGGCAAGAGGCAAACATGAAGAAGCAACACCAAGATGTACACTGAATTCTCCCTGCCTCCTACAGCTGAGACTTCACCACAAATTCCAGCCCCACTTTCTCCTTTCCTGAGATGAATTTTTCCCCAAGACTATTTCTTAGCCCTGTAATCTCCTCGTAGACCCACTTCTGGGTCTGTGAGAGTTGTCCAGTCTCCCTTGAGCCAGCTAAGAGGGGGCAGAGTTCACGCTCAGCTACAGCCTCCACTTTCCACGTATTTAATAAAGAGCAGAACCGTCTCCAGATCATCATGTCTCTTGCTCATGCACTTGAGCATGAGTTCCAGAGTAAGCTGACACTTTCATTGTCCCCTGGTTCTCACACCCCAGTCTTGTAAATCTCAAAATTAATTCAGAACAGTCGAAGACGAATCTACTTAGAAAGATGACATGCTTCCCAAAGCATCCCAGCTGATTCGGGTGCTGATGCATTGCAGACTTGTGGCCTCACCAGCTTTTAACCTCATTCCACTGCCCAGAGCAGCATCTGTGTTTGTTTAACAGCCCCTGGCTGGATTGCTCTGAAAATCACAGAAACCATGCAGAAGGCCCAGGGGCGCCGAAGTGACACCATGGGTGTTTCTATCGCTCATCAGCTTAGGGTTTTTATCTCATGGAAACTGAGCTCAAGAAATTACTCTACATATTTTCCGGAAAAATTAATCTACATTTTCAGTGACATGAGGTTCTTTCTGGGCATGTAAGCGTACTTTTCTCTTAAAGCCAAAGCAGACATAGTGCCATTTTGTTGTTGTTGTTTGGCACTACGGGCTGAACTCAGGGGTGTTCTACCTCTCATCTACACCTCTAGCACTTTTTAAAAAATTTTGAAATGGAGTCTCACTAAGTTGCTGAGGCTGGCCTTGAACCTGTAACCTCCTGTTTTAACCTCCCAAGCACTAGGATTACAGTTGTGCATCACCTATACTCAGCTGAGATGATGCCAGTTGATAGCACAAAAGCTGTATTTGTATTTTCAGTGTTTCCTGCATTCCTGCCACGTGCCAGGTATCACACCAGGTACAGGAGTCCCTGGAGAATATTCACAGTCTCTTGTTCTCCACTCCTAGTAAAGGAGACAGACAGGCACCCACGCCAAAAAGAGTGAAATGCTAAGAAAAGTACTCAAGGGGTATATTTGGGTTTGATAGGCAGGAAGTTAAGTCTGACTGGAGAAGGAGGAATAGCTATGGAGAAGAAGCATAGGGAGGTGGCGACACTTAACCACCTCCTACATATCACCACATCTGCGCTGTGTTGAGACACTAAGGAGCCCCCGCCCCCTTGACATTCGTATCTATCCCTTCTTTCTTTCCTCAAGAGCTCCCTCCTTAAGTTAGTATGTTGGTTGCGTATCAAAGCTCTTTTGGAAAATGGAATTGCTTAAGCTTCACTACAGTCTGCTAGAAAAAGGTCTCCAGGGCAGGGGCCTCGGGAGTCTCTAAAGGTTCCTTCTTTTTTTTTTTTTTTTTTTCTGAATTGAACCCAGGGGCATTCTACTTCCAGGCTACATTCCTAGCCTTTTTTATTTTGAAAATGAGTCTCACTAAGTTGCTGAGAATCTAGGTTGCCGACGCTAGCCTGGAAACTGTGATCCTCCTGTTTCAGTCCCCTGAGATTATAGGCATGTATCACTGTGAGGGGCTCCAAAACGCTCTTAAAGCCCTGTCGTCAGAGGACTTCCTAGATGTACAGTGCCGGAGTCTTTAGACTAGTCACTGGAGACCAGTGCTCCAAATGACCTCAGTCTAAACCCCAAACAACCCATCAGTGGGGCTGGGCAAGTATTTCCTAAAGTGTGCCATAGGACATTATCTGTTTTAATGATTTGGCTGTAAGCCCAATCTGAAAAGAGATCTTGCAAGAAAGGTGGTATATGCTAAATTTGGAAGTGCCCCAAGTCTATTTTGATCCCATCCGTTATGTCTAGACTCTCATTTTCCACCAGTAGAGCTATTTAGGACACAGTCCATCAGACCACTGTGGGCCATGTGGCTATGCGTATGAGGCCAGATCTGGGTTAGCTCCTCCATGTGTTCCTGGAAGTACTTCTCTGTCAATCAGATGGAAGCTTCGCTCTTTCAGTTGTTATTCTGGGTACATGCCAGGCTCAGCTACTCAGATCGATGAGCTGAAAACTGCCAAGTTCCCCTGGACTTTTGGGCTTGCCAGGCATGTTGCACTGCATGGCACCGCAGCAACAATCACAGTATGGAACAGGAGGGAATTGCCAGGATTGAGACAAGAGACCTGGGTTCAAGTTTTGACTGTGCCGCCTTGTGTCTCTGCGATCTAGGTGTGTCTCTGGGTCAGTTTCTTCTTCTACCAAATGAAGGAACTGGGCAAGTTCTCAAGGTCAGACTCCTTTTAGTTGGGATACTGAATAGTCCTTTGGATGTTGTTACAAAATGATCTACATGTATGTTTCTGCCAGTGCCATAAGTGGTTAGAAATGTTACTCCCAGAAATGGTCCTCTCAAAGCCAGCCTTGCTGTGCATGGTGGTGCATGCCTGTAATCCAAGTACTTGGGAGGCTGAGACAGGAGGATTGCAGGTTTGAAAACAGACTCCGGAACTTAGGGAGACTCTTTTTAAAAATTAAAAATTAAAAAGGGCTGGGGTGTAGCTCAGTGGTAAAATGTCCCTGGGTTCAATACCCATTAAAAAAAAAAGGTCATTCTTTATGAACTAAAGTATAGAAAAAAATAGTCAAATAGGGGTTTGGTGTCCACTGTGCACCAGGCATGTGTTGAGTGCCTTTCCTTTTGTGAGTCAGTTTAGGCCCTCTAAAAACTCAGGAATACTCTTGTTCCAGTTTGAAGACACTGGGAAAAAAATCCTCATTACAGGTAAAACAATAGAATCGAAGAGTAAAACAATTTGCTTTCATTTGACAGAACTCGTAACTGGTAGATTCGGGCTCACGTTCAGGTTGTGAGAGTCTAAATCCAGCACACTCGAGATCTCAAATTCAGTTATAATCCTGTGTGTGGGACAGGACCTTCCCTGTACATCATCTGGTTGGTCCACTCCAGTGGTGAATGACTGTGGGCAGCAACACGTGGGAGCATTTGCTCCATGTTCTACATACTTTCCTCTGTAGGCAAAGGGCCTCTGTAAGGCTACATTAGCAACTCCGTCACTCACAGAGTAACCAGACGCTCATCCCTGTGCCTTTTCTGCTCTCATTGACTCTTGTTTTTTTTCTTTTTCTTTCTTTTTTTTGTTTTTTTGGTATGATAATAAGAAGTTTTTATTTCTTGGTTGCTAGAAAAGTCACAGCTAAACTTAAAATAGCATTGTGGTAAATAACTTATTTTCAGATCCTGGTCTAAGTATAACTGTCTCCTTTGATACATGGTTTCATTTATCACTCAGTGACTTTTTCTAATAAGGTATAAATTATAGCTGTAAGATTTTTTGTCTACTCCAACCCCTTCATTTTCACATATTGGAATAGACTCTCTGAAAGAAAGGATGTGCCAAAGGTCACACAGCTACATAATATCAAAACTTGAAAACAGAGTCCTGGTCTTCGGAACTCTAAGTTCACTGTTTTTAGTTTTCAAGTTGTAATATTCTTCTTGTCTTTTAAATATTTATTTATTTATTATTGGTGCACTGTCATCCTACATCATGATGGAATTCAGAGTGATGCTTTTTGCAGGACTGAACCCAAGGGCATTCTATCATCAAGCTGCAACCTCAACTGTTTTTATTTTGAAACAGGGTCTCACGAAGTTGCTGAGGGTCCTGCCAAGTTGCTGAGGCTGGCTTTGAACATCAGCTTCCCAAGTACTGAGACTGTAGACAGGAACCACCATGCCTAGCTCATTTTTGTTTCTTAAAGAGAAAAAATAAAAACAAAGCACAGCTGATCATTAAGGCAAACTTAATAAATTTTTGTGTGTATGGGTCTGGGGATGGAACCCAGGGGCATTTGACCTCGGAGCTACACTCCTTGCCTTATTTTTTATTCTTTATTTTGAAACAGGGTCTCACTAAGTTGCGGAGGGCCTCACTAAGTAGCTGAGGATGTCCACGAAACACAATCTTCCGGTCTCAGCCCACAAAACACAATCTTCCGGTCTCAGCCTCCCAAATGCTGGAACTACGAGCGTGAGCCACCGCGCCCAGGAAAATTAAGTTTTTAAAATCTATTTTTTCATTTAAATGCCAGCAAAAATCCCATTTAAAATCCCAAGGCACACATAGCAGATTTATTATGAACAGAGAAGGAATTAATGCTACACACGCTAGTGAAAAATTTTTAAATTTTGGATTGCCATAATACAGGAAATCATGGCATTATATTTTCTTCTTTTTCATGTGATTAAAATACCAATTTTGATACTGCATTAATTGTAACCATATTTCACACACACAAAAAATTTTAAATAAAGCATCATTATAAAGACTTAAAATGTTAAGAAGAATCACATAAGTATTTTATTGACTTAATTAACATTTTTTAAAAAAATGAGGAAACAGCTGGGAATGACTCCGAGGTTTCACAGTGGAGACTTCAGCTTGTCAAATCCCAGTTCACAGTTGGCACTTGGCAAACGCTTAACACATCTGTGAACCACTTAACTATTCTTTTGAGTAATAGAAATGCCTCATATGAAATCTACTGTGGCAGAGGAGCCATCCCGGGCTGCCTAGATGGGGGCCAGCCATCTTCCAGTGGTATGAAGTGGGCACTTTGAACCTGGGTCCTTCAGACTCCTGACATTGCAAGATGCTGCCTCCAGTAAGCATTCTCTTCTCCTATTTCCTTCACCAAGTGCTGTTGATTCCTGTCCGAAGTTAACCTGCCATCTTTCACCCATTCTACACTGCTGCTCGGGCATCTTCCTATTTTTTCTATCTGAGTCCGTGTTCCACAGCATTCTGTCATTTACTTAATATTCAATTCTCTTTCACCTTCCACCACCACCATCATTTTCATTTCAGAAAATTTAGAAAAATCAGAAAATATGAATCTAATACTAATATTTGGATTCTAAAAGCTAATGATCCTTGCCAATATTTAGCTAAGATCTCACACCACACACACATGCCACATCCCACAATACCACACACACACACATACGCACACACACACACACACACACACACACACACACACACACACACGATAGCTAGATAGGCAGACAGAAGATAGATGATAGACAGAAATGGGTTGTAAGAAAGGTCCATCCAACTAGGGCGTTGTGAAATACCTTAGGTTCCTCTAATTGGGAGGATGTGAAATAAAAATCGGTTAAGAAAAGGTCCATTCAACTGGGGAGTTGTAAACTACTGTAGGTATTTTGTTTTCCATCTTAGTCTCTTAATTTCTCTAGTTGGTTCTAGTATAGGCTCTGGTCTGGTCAGTAGATATCATATCACTGACTTGTGAGAGTAATTGTTTTAATGAGGGGTCTGACGGGCTTCTGTTGGTCCCCAGGAAGCATGGCAGAAAAAATTGTGTTTATAATTGACTTTAATCCATTCTAATCATCCATCTTAACCTCACCAAGAATTAAGTGATTGATTTTTGGTCTCTTGAAGGAATATAAAGACCTCATGAGATGAAACTTGGCAGCCATCCAAACACAAATAGGCAAATGGGGGGCATCATTTGAATTTGAATGAACAGAATCATCTTGATCTAAGCAAGCAATTTTCCTCCCACCAGTTTTCAGCTCCTAATTGAGCGCTAGTATGAGCCTGGGTCAGAGGTTGGACAGGATTTCCTAATCATTTATTTACCTTAATGCCAGACACCCATAAAATACAAAATGGCACAGGCCAGGTTATTCTTTGTCATTCTGCTCCCCCTAAGGAACATCTCTTGCTCTGTGGGCACTAAATATAAGGCCTCTGCTTCCCAGTTTACTGCTGTAGGCTTTTGACTCGTGTGTGTGTGTGTGTGTGTGTGTGTGTGTGTGTGTGTGTTGGTGCATGCACATGGTACTGCAAGTTGAATTCAGGGGCATTCTACCTCCTAGCTACATCCCTAGCTTTTTAGTTTTTGTTTTGAAGCAAGGTCTGGCTAGACTGCTAAGAGTCTCACTTGCATTGCTGAGGCTGTCTTCAAGCCTTTGATCCTTCTGTCTCAGCCTCCTAAATACAGGGGTTACCAGCCTGTGTCACCAAACCTGGCTGGGTGCTGCTCTTTTTCCTGTTTACTTTATTTAGGAAGGCTAGCACATATATATAGTTCTCCTTTAATAAAATCTACTTTCCAATATATGTTGGTATTAGGACAGCAAGGTACTGTTGGGAGCAGGAGTTGAATTTTAGATTGACTTCTGGTTATGCTTTTCAAGGTACTGGTGAAATAATTAACTCATAAGTGTGGAGAACAATATATAAGTCTCAAGGAAGAGCCTGCCTTCCTGTTGTCCTCCAGCCTTCCTGTTCTCTCCATTACTTAGCCATGTTTTCAATTTCCATTTCTTCCTATATAGCCCATAGTGGAAGAATTTGTCTTTCCTCTCCCTTGGCACCCAAGTCCATCAAGATGCTAATATTGCAACCTCCAGTAAGCAGTCTCTTCTGCTTCTTGACACCAAGTACTTTGTCCAAAGTCAAGCCACCATCTTCACCCACATTCCAACTGTTGCTCAGAAGTCTTCTCCTTTATTGGTTTTGACCTCTCATACCACCCTTTCAGTTACTAGTCCAAAGCCCCCTGTTACACTTTCCTCAGAGTTCCTCCCTCACCAATTTCATGAATAACCTACCTCCTATTCTAGTCACAGACTGGGCTGGGGCCTCCAGTCAGGAGGTCAGGACATGTTTACCTTTCTCACTCTTCACATTCCACAATGGGTCTGATAACTCCCTATCCTAGAGAAAACACTTCTTTCTTCAGTCTGGCCATTTCATTGTGATCTAACTCAGCCCTCTTCATCTCTCAGGTACTTTTCTGTGAGTTTTCCCTTCTGTCTTGAATTATTAGTCTCCTCCTCTTCACTGACTATTAATTGGTGTGCTGCACCTTACGTTTGTCCAACCGCCCATCCACCTACACCTTCTAGCTCCAGGAACTTCAGCTTTAATAATGTTTTTTGGATTTCTAACTTTTGTTCAACTTTTGTTCTGATTTAAGATTGCCCACACTTTTCTTAGCACTGGTGTCAGAGGTTATCATTTTTTATTTTAATTAGTGGAAAATAGTCTTGGTCTTCACTCTATCAGCAAATTTCTGTCCTCAAACTTACATTTATAAGAAGAAATGCCGGACTCAGGCTTTTCAAGAGTGATTCAAATTAAAGAAAGTGCCTTATTGCTTTGCCACAATGAAGCCTTGAGCCAACCTGATTAAGTTTGTGTCAAAAAAATATTAAAGGGCCACGGGTCGCGGGACTCTGGGCCCCTGCCGAACTGCGCATAGCACGCCAGACCCCTGGAGAAACCGGACCCAGTAAGACGCTGGGTTCTGGGCGGGGGTCGCGGGCTGGGCACGCCAGATGGGGCCCGGGTCGCGGGACTCTGGGTCCCGGCCGAACTGCGAGTAGCACGCCAGACCCCTGGAGAAACCGGGCCCAGAACAGAAAAAGACAAAGAAAAATATCGGAGAGGTGGTAAGAAAGCCGTTATGGATGCCAGGACACTGGAGATGCAGACAAAACTTATCTAAATGCACTGGAACTTATGGAAAAATTCGCCGTCAAAGAGGACTGCTATTTCTCTATATTGTTAAAAATCTCAGACATCACATATAAGGAGAGAGTTTAGCGGAGACCAAGGAGAAATGCGGTGTTGAAAGAGTTCTTCGCGATGGTGGTGGAGACTTGTATTCAGGAGAAGCAGAAACCGGATCTTACCAACTTTATTTTTTTGGAGAAATTACACTAAATGTCGAATGCTACCATCACGCATGCTTAGGAACACTGGACAACTTTCAGAGTGGAAAAAGAGCCTGGGAAGGATTTGAAACGGTGGAGGCAGTGACAATGCCAGTGGCCAATATTCGGGGGAGGCAGAGATCTGATACATTACAACTGGAACCTTTGAAATAATAACCACAGAGACAGTGATCGGAACCTGCTGAGGGGTTAGGCGGGCGCCGGGGCCAGTGGCCGACATCTGAGCTTGCTGTGAGGCAAGGCCACTACTGAGGCCTCCGTGGCCGGGATTGGAACCTGCAGAGGGGTTAGACCGATGCTGGGGCCAGCGAGGCCGGCATTGGAGCCTGCCATGATGCAAGGCTTGTGCTAGGGCCTCCGAGGTCGGGTCCGGAACTTGCTGAGGGGTTAGGCCGGTGCTGGGGTCAGCGAGGCCGGCATCGGAGCCTGCCGTGAGGCAAGGCCAGTGTTGGGGCCCCCGAGGACGGGACCGGAGCCTGCTGAGGGGTTAGGCTGGTGCTGGGGCCAGCGAGGCTGGCATCAGAGCCTACCATGAGGCAAGGCCGGTACTTGGGCCTCCGAGGCCAGGATAAGAGCCTGCCAAGGGGTTAGGCCGGTGCTGGGGCCTCCGAGGCCAGGATAAGAGCCTGCTGAGGGATTAGGCCGGTGCTGGGGCCAGCGAGGCCGGCATTGGAGCCTGCCTTGAGGCATGACCAGTGCTGGGGCCTCCGAGGCCGGGATCGGAGCCTGCCGAGGGGTTAGGCCGCTGCTGGGGCCAGCGAGGCCGGCATCGGAGCCTGCCGTGAGGCAAGGCCGGTACTGGGGCCTCTGAGGCCGGGATCGGAGCCTGCCAAGGGGTTAGGCCGCTGCTGGGGCCAGTGAGGCTGGCATCGGAGCCTGCCGTGAGGCAAGGCTGGTACTGGGGCCTCCGAGGCCAGGATAAGAGCCTGCCGAGGGATTAGGCCGGTGCTGGGGCCAGCGAGGCCAGGATAAGAGCTTGCCGAGGGGTTAGGCCGCTGCTGGGGCCAACGAGGCCGGCAGCGGAGCCTGCCGTGAGGCATGACCAGTGCTGGGGCCTCCGAGGCCGGGATCGGAGCATGCCGCGGGGTTAGGCCGGTGCTGGGGCCAGCGAGGCCGGCATCGGAGCCTGCCGTGAGGCAAGGCCGGTACTGGGGCCTCCGAGGCCAGGATAAGAGTCTGCCAAGGGGTTAGGCCGGTGCTGGGGCCAGTGAGGCCGGCATCGGAGCCTGCCGTGAGGCAAGGCCGGTACTGGGGCCTCTAGGCCAGGATAAGAGCCTGCCGAGGGGTTAGGCCGGTGCTGGGGCCAGCGAGGCCGGCATCGGAGCCTGCTGTGAGGCAAGGCCGGTACTGGGGCCTCCGAGGCCAGGATAAGAGCTTGCCGAGGGGTTAGGCCGGTGCTGGGGCCAACAAGGCCGGCAGCGGAGCCTGCCGTGAGGCATGACCAGTGCTAGGGCCTCCGAGGCCGGGATCGGAGCATGCCGAGGGGTTAGGCCGGTGCTGGGGCCAGCGAGGCCGGCATCGGAGCCTGCCGTGAGGCAAGGCCGGTACTGGGGCCTCCGAGGCCAGGATAAGAGCCTGCCAAGGGGTTAGGCCGGTGCTGGGGCCAGCGAGGCCGGCATCGGAGCCTGCCTTGAGGCATGACCAGTGCTGGGGCCTCTGAGGCCGGGATCGGAGCCTGCCGAGGGGTTAGGCCGCTGCTGCGTCCAGCGAGGCCAGCATCGGAGCCTGCCGTGAGGCAAGGCCGGTACTGGGGCCTCCGAGGCCAGGATAAGAGCCTGCTGAGGGGTCAGGCCAGTGCTGGGGCCAGTGAGGCCGGCATCGGAGCCTGCCTTGAGGCAAGGCCGGTACTGGGGCCTCGAGGCCAGGATAAGAGCCTGCCGAGGGATTAGGCCGGTGCTGGGGCCAGCGAGGCCGGCATCGGAGCCTGCCATGAGGCAAGGCCGGTACTGGGGCCTCCGAGGCCAGGATAAGAGCTTGCCGAGGGGTTAGGCCGGTGCTGGGGCCAACGAGGCCGGCAGCGGAGCCTGCCGTGAGGCATGACCAGTGCTGGGGCCTCCGAGGCCGGGATCGGAGCATGCCGAGGGGTTAGGCCGGTGCTGGGGCCAGCGAGGCCGGCATCGGAGCCTGCCGTGAGGCAAGGCCGGTACTGGGGCCTCCGAGGCCAGGATAAGAGTCTGCCAAGGGGTTAGGCCGGTGCTGGGGCCAGCGAGGCCGGCATCGGAGCCTGCCTTGAGGCATGACCAGTGCTGGGGCCTCCGAGGCCGGGATCGGAGCCGGCCGAGTGGTTAGGCCGCTGCTGGGGCCAGCGAGGCCGGCATCGGAGCCTGCCATGAGGCAAGGCCGGTACTGGGGCCTCCGAGGCCAGGACAAGAGCTTGCCGAGGGGTTAGGCCAGTGCTGGGGCCAGCGAGGCCGGCATCGGAGCCTGCCTTGAGGCATGACCAGTGCTGGGGCCTCTGAGGCCGGGTTTGGAGCCTGCCGAGGGGTTAGGCCGCTGCTGGGGCCAGCGAGGCCGGCATCGGAGCCTGCCTTGAGGCAAGGCCGGTACTGGGGCCACTGAGGCCGGGATCGGAGCCTGCCGAGGGGTTAGGCCACTGCTGGGGCCAGCGAGGCCGGCATCGGAGCCTGCCGTGAGGCAAGGCCGGTACTGGGGCCTCCGAGGCCAGGACAAGAGCCTGCCGAGGGGTTAGGCCGGTGCTGGGGCCAGCGAGGCCGGCATCGGAGCCTGCCTTGAGGCATGACCAGTGCTGGGGCCTCTGAGGCCGGGATTGGAGCCTGCCGAGGGGTTAGGCCGGTGCTGGGGCCAGCGAGGCCGGCATCGGAGCCTGCCTTGAGGCAAGGCCGGTACTGGGGCCTCTGAGGCCGGGATTGGAGCCTGCCGAGGGGTTAGGCCACTGCTGGGGCCAGTGAGGCCAGCATCGGAGCCTGCCGTGAGGCAAGGCCGGTACTGGGGCCTCCGAGGCCAGGATAAGAGCCTGCTGAGGGGTTAGGCTGGTGCTGGGGCCAGCGAGGCCGGCATCGGAGCCTGCCTTGAGGCAAGGCCGGTACTGGGGCCTCGAGGCCAGGATAAGAGCCTGCCGAGGGGTTAGGCCGGTGCTGGGGCCAGTGAGGCCGGCATCGGAGCCTGCCGTGAGGCATTACCAGTGTTGGGGCCTCCGAGGCCGGGACTGGAATCCTGCCAAGGGGTTAGACTGGTGCAGGGGCCAATGGCCAGCATCGGAGCCTGGCGTGAGGCAAGTTCACTCCTGCGGCCTCCAAGGTCGGGACAAAAGCCAGCTTAGGGGTTTGACCGGTTCAGGGGCCAGCGAGACCAGAACTGGGTCCTCCCATGAGGCAAGGCCGCTGCGTGAGCCAGCGAGGTCTGGATCAGTCCACTGAGTAGCCAGGGCACTACTGGGACCATCAAGAGTGGGATTGGTACTTGCAACGCAGCATGCACAGAGAAATATCGCAGAAAATATAAATCAGACGCTTCCCTTAATCAGCAATAACTAGGAGGAAACGGGCAACAGGAAGAGGTTGAGCTATAGAAAGGGCCCTATAGTGAAGCAACTAATGTGACCAATCAGAGGGTATGTAATACTGGAGGACGGAGCCTCTTTAAAATGCAGGAGGTACATAAACAAATGTATCAAAGTAAATCACCAAAGAAGTGTGGGATGGAGGGAGGGGGAGGGAATGGGACGGGGGCTGCAGGAGGGCTAATTGGATGATGTGTGCTTGTATATCCTCTCAAGTCTTGTACTCCAATGTGATTGATATATGACTACAATGCACCAATTTAAAAAATAAATTAATTAAAAAAAAAAAAAAGAAAAAAAAATATTAAAGGGCCAACTCTGTTTTTTTTATTTTTTATTTTTTCGTGGTGCCGGGGATGGAACCCAGCAGAGGCTTTCTACCTTTGGGCTACAATCCCAGACCTATTTTGTATTTTTTATTTGGAAACAGGGTCTCACTAAGTTGCTGAGAGCCTCACTAAGTAGCTGAGGCTGGCTTCGAACCTGCGTGATCCTCCTGTCTCAGCCTCCCAAGCATGGGGATTACAAGCGTATGCCACCACGCCCAGCTAGAGGGCCAATTCTATATATGAACTTGGGGTAAGGGGCATACATTGGATTTGATGTGGAAAAGACGAATAACCCACAAATGACTATAAGGGAAATCTAAGAGGCAAATGTTCTCAACTCAGTAAACACCTGAGAGGAAATCAGCACAGATGAATCCTTGAGTCTTTCTCAGCCAAAAGAACACAGTCTTGCACTCAGACAATACTGCCCTGGAATAAATGCCATCTATAAGAATATTCATCTTTGTGTTCCCACTTTCTTTTATGACATTATTATTCTAGGATCATTCTTGTCTGGTTTCCCTCAAGCCCCCAAACATCACTGACACATAAACACTAACCTGCTTAGGGAACCCCGCTGGCAGCAAAGCCCAGGGAAATTGTGTCATCCATTTAAGACGTCTCATGACATAGACACACTGTCATCCCAGGCCACTGCTGGCTCCCTTGAAAGCAATAAGCAAACAATACAGGAAGCTGGCAGGAAATCTAATATCTAAACCCAATAAGAGATTGTGGGTCCAATTTAATAAGAATGGACTCATTTTGCTTTCTTCCCATTTTGTCACCTGCTTTGTGAGAAAGGGGAAACATGATAAATCAGGACATTATGGCAGCCTCCGAGTACATATTGACTCATCGTCCCATGAACCTTAATGCCAAACATTCTAAATCACATAAATTAGTAGAAAGTGAGTTTCTTAGCTGTACTCTCCTTTCTATCAGTGAAAACGTAAAAGACTTTCTTGAGGTCAGCCTAAAAGACTCGATTGTTGAGTGATTTGAGGCTAATTTAAGTTCACAAATGAAGCTGATAGAAATGTGGACATTCTTCTGATCTACATTAAAGTTTAGAACTGTGACCCCATTCCAAAAAGCAATTAGGGAAGGAACACTGGCTAATTTGTCTATAACTTTCAAGGAGTCTACAGTTTTAATAAAACAAATTTGACTTTTGCAAATTTGTTAATGAGACAGAGAAAATCTGAAATCAGTTTCTTCTTTTTAGTAGATTTTTTTTAAAAAGCAGGTGGGTTTATTAATTCAATCTGAAATATCTTAAATGCCCCTGTGCCTAAGCCAGTTGTCCTGTATATTGGGTGACTGTTTACTTTAGGCTTTTATGTAAGTCCTGGGAAGATCTTCCCATTAATCCAATCACTACAGCAGACTATGATTAATGTACTGTAGCACTGATTTTTAAGGATCAGAGAAAAATCTTCCTTAGGTTCGGAGGAAAACGCATTAAGCGATTACAGGCTGCACCTGCCAGAACTAAGATATTCACCTCCATAACTTACTCTGTTTTACTCTCTTTTATATGGCTTATCATCTTCTATATATTGCATGGAAATTTTGTAATTTTTAACTTAATGGTAAGCCAAGTCACATAGTGATGACTGTTACATCTCTCTTGAATCAATGAACTAGAAAGCTCTTTTATCATTAGTATTAGTAGTAGTAGTACTAGTAGTAGTAGTAGTAGTAGTACTAGGGATGGAACCCAGATGCTTTTTACCTCCAGGCTATACTCCCAGACCTATTTTATATTTTATTTGGAAACAGGGTCTCACTAAGTTGCTGAGAGCCTCACTAAGTAGCTGAGGCTGGCTTCGAACCTGTGTGATCCTCCTGTCTCAGCCTCCCAAGCGCTGGGATTAAAAGTGTGCGTCACCATGCCCGGCGAAGGCTCTTTTTATTTGAATAATTTTTAACAGTTTACTATTTTATTAATGAGGAAATGTAAGCCCAGAAAAGTTAGATGACCTGTCTGTCCAAAATCACTGATTTGGGGAAGAAGTATGTCTAGAAGTCATTTTTCTTCTTTTTACTCCTCTCTACTTTTCTTGGAAGCACTGCTGTGGGATCATTAGCTGCCTTATGGGCCAGGCTGCATGAAATGCTTTTCCACACATTTCCCACACTCGTAGACAATTCTCAGAAACCAAGGAGGATAAATATTGTCACTGTCTTCACTCTAGATGTGAGAAAACTAAGGCTCAAAGAAGACAAGTTACTTGACAAAGGTCACTCAGCTAATAGCTAATAAGCCAAAATTTGTTTCACTAAAAACTCTGAGCAGCAAACCATACCCTATGCAAAACATTGCTTAGAAAGATGGCATTAAAATGGTCTCTCCCCTCAATGTATTTCTTATGACAGATGGTGATTTTATGTTTTATTCATGCTCAGAACTCAAACTTTTAGTATTCAACATCATTTTATAGCTATAATCTAAAAGACTTGACAGTGTAAAATAGAGAAAGGAAGATTTATTTGTTCATGGTTTTCAGGTGCAGTCATGTGAGGCTGGGTACCACTACATCTCAGGGCCTTGAAGTAGGAAGGGAAGAGAGGAAGGGAACAAGGTTGTGCTCCTCAAATCATGGAGGCCAAAAGCAAGATAGAAAGTGAGAGGAGAAGGAACCATATATAATTACAAAGACCTCACCCCCTAGAGCTCACCTTCTCTAGCCATACCCTACCAGCCTAGGCCACCACCCAAATAAATCCATTGTTAATGGACTGATTACAACCCTCATTGTTCAATTATATTAACTGTTTTATTGCAACTCTGATTACTCAATTGTATTAATTCCAAACAATTTCTGAGTTCTTCAAGGGTTCATTCTATATCTATTGTACTTTCTTTGACCACATTTAGCTTCGTATGCCATTGTCTGTGTTAGGGATTCAAAATGAAACTGATAACTTTAGTTAATGATGATGAAATTAACCAGAACACAGATCACCTGTCTTCAGTTCTTTTGCATTTGTTCAGTTGATACAATGAAAAAAAAATTCGCATTTCCTTTCATCAAAGAAAGAATCAAGCAATACATGTAATCTGACAGTTAGGCAAACCATGGTAAAGCAATAAAAATGTTCTATGTATTTCATATTGATAATAGCTAGTTTTTCAGCTAGCTTATATTAGTGCCAAGAACTTTCCATAACATCATTTTCTTTTTTATTTTTTATTAGTGCATTGTAGTCATACATCTTTTTTTTTTTTTTTTTTTTTTGTGGTGGTGGTGGTACTGGGATTCCTGGAAGCCCTTCTACCTCCCGGCTATACTCCCAGACCTATTTTATACTTTTTTTTTTTTTTTTTTTGGAAACAGAGTCTCTTAAGCCAGCTTGGCTGGCTTTGAAACTGTGTAACCCTCCTGTCTCCTCCTCCCAAGCGTGGAGATTACAAGTATGCGCCACCACACCTGGCATGTAGTCATACATCTTAATAGAGTACAAGATGGTAGAGGCATACATGCACATATCACTCATTTAGCCCTTACGCAATTCCCACCCCATTCCCTCCCCCTCCATCCTTCTCATGTTTGGCTTAGTGATTGACTTTGATATGTTTGTGAATGTGCATCATGTACATTAGGGAATTTCCTTCTTTTCCCCTCCATTCCCCGCAGTTAGGCCACCTTATTTGCCCATCTATGGTTTCTCCTTCCTCATCTAGAATTCTTTCTATGACTCTTTTTCTCCCTAGCTTCCACATATTAGGGAGATCCCTAATCCATTCATCTGTTGATGGACATCTTGGCTAGTTCCATAGTTTGGCAATTGTGCAGCTATATACATAGATATGCATGCATTAGTTTGGTTGTTTGGTTTTCATTCTTTTGGATAGATACCCAGAAATGGTATTGCTGGATCATATAGCAGGCTCATTCCCATTCTTCTTAGGATCCCTCATACTGTTTTCTAAAGTGGTTGCACTAATTTGCAATCCCACCAACGATGTATTAGAACTCCTACTTCTCTACATCCTCAACAGCATTTGTTGTTATTGTGTTTTGAATGATTGCCATTCTGGTTGGAGTTAGGTGAAATCTCAGGGTAGTTTTGATTTGCATCTCTCTAATTGCTAATGACGTTGAACATTTTTCACACATTTATTGGCCATTTGCATTTCCCCTTTTGTGAAGTTTCTATTTAGTTCACTTGCCCATTTTTTGATGGAATTATTTGTTTTTTTAGCTGTGAGTTTCTTGAGTTCTCTGTGTACTCTAGATATTAGTCTTCTGTCAAAGGAATAGTTGGCAAAATTTTTCTCCCATTCTGTTGGCTCTCTATTGAGGTTCTTGATGGTTTCAGTTTCCCATTTTTCCCATTTTACGCATGGAAGAGCACAGTGGTTTAGAAAGGTAAAGCGTATCGCGTAAGGTCAGATTTACAAAGCAGCAGAGCCAAGAAGTGACTGAAGCAAATCTGAATCACTCCAGAGCTCAAGTTCTCCATCGTATTAGCCCACTCCTTACTGAAAGCCTGAATTCATACAGTACAGGCATTTTTCTTTATAGCCATGCACAAGATTAGGTGTGTTTTTTCATAAATAGTTTCAGATTCTAATATGTCAAAGCAATATCACCTTGAAAGTTCTAGCAAATACTTCCACTGAAAGCCTGAATAAGAGGTATCTGAAGGCCAAGCTAGATACTGCTTGGCTTCCTTATCAATGTTCAGTACTGAAAGGAAGTCTTCAAAAAGGTTGGCTGTTGTTCAGACAAACCACAGAGGGCGAGAATTACCCTGCATGTCTCCACTATCACAACAGAGGGCTATGGGAAAGATGGCCCAACTCAAGCTTGTTAAGGACTCCTTACTTCTGTTAGCCTATTTCCCTTCTTCTTTATCCATATGTAGCTTTTTTTTTGCTTATTCACTTATTTTTTGTTTTTCTTATTTTTGTCTTTAGCCTTTTGCTTTTCTTATTTTTGTCCAGAGCCTTTTGCTTTCATTTCTGTTTAAAAATATATTCTTCACATGGATATATATAGAGAGACTAGTTAATAGGTACAGTGTTGGAAATCTTCTTAGTCATGAGCTTTGAGATCATCTTAGTCCAGCTTTGAGGGGCACAAACTGCCCACACAAGGACCAAATGAGACCAATAATCAGAGACCCTGATGATAAGCAGAGACCCTGACAACTTCCTTATTTCCCAGAATTTTACCCTTTCATTCCTTGATTTATCTGTGACTATTTTGATGTTTTCCCTGACTCATCTCATCACTGCTTTGCTGTTTCCTGTGATTAATCATTTCTTATAATGTTTTTGGTTAAAACCTTCAATATAAAGCCGGGCATGGTGGTGCATGCTTGTAATCCCAGCATTTGGGAGGCTGAGACCAGAAGATTGCAATTCACAGACAGCCTCAGCTACTTAGTGAGGCCCTCCACAACTTAGTGAGACCCTGTTTCAAAATGAAGAATAAAAAATAGGGCAGGAGGTGTAGCTTGGAGGTTGAATGCCCCTGGGTTCTGCCCGCAGACTGCCCCCCCCCAAAAAAAACCCTCAATATAAGAAAGACACTGGAAGAAGATCTAGGAGAAATATCTCTCACCTCCTCAGCCTCTCAGTTTCCCACTTTCTCTAATAATAATAATTTCTCTCTAAAAATCATTCTGACTCCACTGTTGTTCATGGGAGAGACTTCTATCCATCAACATCAACACCATCTGCTACAGTATAGGGTGCAGTTGGATTTAAAAAAATTACTTCTAATGCTGTACGTACAATGGTACAACTATGTTTGACACCAATTAACTGAATATTTCAAAATAACTAGCAGATTTTGAATGTTCCCAGCACACGGAAACAATACATGTCTAAAGTGATAGAGATGCCAGTTTCCTAATATGATCATTACACATCGTATACATGTCTTGAAATGTCACGCTACACTTCATAAATATATACAGTTACTATGTGTCAATTAAAAATAAAAATATATTTTAAAACATATTCTCAAATATTTTACAATATAAGATTTTGGTTTAATTCTCCTTACTAATACTTAATATCTGTTAACCATCTACTTAGCTCCTGTCTAATTTTTGAAAAATATTATTTCTACTTTGAAAAATTTTTATCCTTCTTATTTTAGGTTAACATTATCTCATTTATTTTTTGTACTGGGGATGGAACTCAGGGGCATTCTACCTCTGAGTTACACCCCAGCCCTATTTTTTTTTTTATTCTTTGTTTTGAAACAGGGTCTCACTGAGTTGCAAAGGTCCTCACTAAGTAGCTGAGGCTGTCCACAAACTGTGATCCTAGGGTCTCAGCCTCCCTAATGCTGGGATTACAAGTGTGCGCCACCACGCCCGGCTTTGTTAACATTATCTCATGTTTTTAATCACAAGGGCAATAATAGGCAGAGAACCTATTAAATGGGGGGGGGGGTCAAGATTTCTTTCACTTTTCTCTCAGACCATTAGGAGGATGGTTCTCTAATAAGTCTCTCTGAGCTACTTAGACTACCTATATTTTTCTTAGCTCAGAACGTCTTAGGTCAAAGTCCCTGGAAAACAGACTGCTGATGAGTATATAAGAGGCTTACGGAGGCATAGGGGAACACTCAGGAACAATTCTTTCAAAAGAGTAAAGGAAGCAAGATGGGGAAGAAGGAGGAATATACTTGTGATAAAGTTATGACAGACGTCTCAGTTCATTTCATAAGGTAGCTGAGAAGTTGGGAGGACCCTTTAAAATTATCCAAAATTGAGGCAAGGGGTCAGAATCCTCTTTGTCATATACTTATTACAAGCAGGCTACTTTCAGGAAGGAATCATTACATTGGGAAGATAAAGGAGGTTCTTGGATAATGACTCAGCTGTGAGCCATAAGTGGGCAGCTCTTCCAGCAGCAGCAGAAATGAATGCCTCATTCCTGAAGGGGTCATTGGGCAGCACACCACAGTCTCCACTACAAAGCTTCAATTTTCTTAGCACTGAGAACATGCTTGGTTTACTAAAATGATTTTGCTTTATATTTTTTAGTGGGTTGAATGCTGGTTTTTCAATGATATATGCAGGCCCCAGGACCTGGAAATATAATTTTAAAAAGGGGTATTTGAAGATGTAATTAAGTTAGAAATTTCCAGATAAGATGAGATACTAGACAAACAGAATGGAGCCTAAGTGCAATGAATAATGTCCTTATAAGAAACAGAAGAGAAGATGACCCAGAGATAGGAGGAATAGCCATACGAAGACTAAAATGAGAATTAAAGTAATATCAACAGAATTCTGAAGCTGAAAGAACCAATGAACAGATTATCTCCTGGAGTTTCTGAAAAGAGCACAGTGCTGACAACACCTTGATTTTGGATTTATTTTGTCCACAACCGTCAAAAAGTAAATCCTGTTGTTTAGAGCCACTAAGTTGTTGGGCACTTGTGACAAAATCCCTAAAAAAATAAATATAATATTTTCTTACAAAAGAAATGTTTTAACTGTAATAAGGAGAATGACATGGAGATGTTCATGCCCCCACTGCCTATCTTTCTGAGAGGTTGTCAAGGCTTGGTTGTACTTTGTATGAAAGTCCACGACTTCTGTCTGGAGGTTCTCTCCTTGTTGGGGTGTGTCCATACAGTGCCTAAAGAGATGCAGCCTCCCTCGGCCTGAGCGGCCTGCAGGCTAAGGCAAAGCTTTAGGTAAAGTTTAAGAACTTCCGCAGTAAAATGATTCAGCAGAAAAGGGGCTAAGATGGCGCCTGGAGGAAGCTACGAAGTCGTGGTTTCCCCATTCATTATGCGTGGGGAGACTGAGCAGTTTTTCCTTTTTTACCTTTAAAGGAGCTTCCGCACACATGAATGGCTCATGTACTGGCCTGGGATTGGCTGTGAACTACGTGCTAGTGATCTTTATCCCGATAGGCTAGGCTATTCCCCATTGGAAGTTCCCCTTGTGGTTTTGTGCTATATATATGATTGCTTGAAGAGGAATAAATGAGATATTGCTTGACTTGACTCCCGGCTCGTGTGTGTGTGTGTGTGTGTGTGTGTGTGTGTGTGTGTGTTCGAGTCGTCGGCACTCAACCTTACTCATCAGCCCTGCCACTGACGGGGGGCAGGACCCTGTCATCTCCTTACAGCTGCTCTCTCTGGTAGCCCTCTCCCAGCCCACCTCAGTCCTGAGGGAGGAAATGGCTTCTCAATGTAGCTAGCCCCTGAGAACTATGTCATACTTTGTTATTTTCCCTAAACCCCACTATATCTTTATAAATAAACCTTATATTAAACTCTGCACAATTATCACTTTTTGAATATGCCTTCTGTTTTCTTCTGGGACTAGATTGGCTTGCCAACTCTGGGATAATTTGGCTCCTAGGGAGCAATAACTTCAGTAAATTCTAAGCCACTAGTGATGGCAAAAGTTGTATCTCTTCTGATATTTTTAAATATTATATGCCTCTATGTAAGAGACCTAGATTTTATAATATTCATTTCACATAGTATAACATAAGGTCTTTTTATGTACATTCATTGGTACATTATAGTCTCACATCATAATGTAAATCGTGTTGACAATGGCATACCTGTACACAGCACTTTCATTAGGCCTTTTAACTTTTTGCTTTCACTTAAAAGTATCTTGTCATTGGTAAGGATAGGTTTGTTGCCCTTATTTCAGTCAATCTTAAGTACTGGTAATAAATTCTATGGCTCATGTAATAGATTTTCTTATTTTCTATAGTTGACTTGAATACTTGAAAAACATATAAAAGTCTTAAAATTTATATTAACTTTGTCAGGGTACATATTTTCTGCTATTTTAGGAGCTGTTAATTTTCTTGGTTTCATATATGCCACTGGAGACCTGAAGATTCTATCTACTGGCAGATCCAATGAGGTTCCTTGAATTGCTTATACTTGCAGTGGGAACCCCGCTCCTTGATAATCCTAAATTAATATAAGAGAGATTCTCTGACTTTGTCTCCTCTCTAGAGCAATCCTAGAGACTGACATGTAGGAGGAACCTAGTATTGAAAAGATCTGCAAAATAAAGATATATCTTATTTTTAGAACTCTTCTTGACTGTCTAATTTCAATTGTGTGGACCTTGTGAAATTAGTATGTTTTAGTTAATGGTAAATAGTATTAGCATTTCACTCAAAAATATTCATATAGTACATATAATATGACCAATGCCATTTTTAAAGGGGTTCTTTTTTTTTTTTTTTGGTCTTTTTGGAACCAAGGATTGAACCCAGAGTGCCACATAGCAGGTGCTTTGCCCCTGAGCTACATCCCGGCCCCTGCCCAATGTCATTTTGAGGGCTAGAAATAGAGCAGCAAGAAGACAGCTCTAGCCAGGCATAGCGGTGCATGCCTATAATTCTAGTACTTGGGAGACTGAGACAGGGGGATAGCAGGTTCCAGATAAGCCTCAGAGACTAAGCAACACTGTTAGTAACTTAGTGAGACCCTGCTTCAAAATAAGGTATATAAGCTGGGAGTGGTGGCGCACGCTTGTAATCCCCGCGCTTGGGAGGTGGAGACAGGAGGATCGAGCTGGTTCGCAGCCAGCCTTGCTGGCTTAAGAGACCCTGTTTCCACATAAAAAGGTAAAAAACTAGGTCTGGGAGTGGGAGTGTAGCCCTTGGGAGTGTATCCCGGAAGTAGAAGGGTTTCCAGGAACCCCAGTACAAAACACACAAAATATATATATATATGTATATGTATATGTATATGTATATGTATATGTATATATGTTTGTATATATGTATATATGATATATGTATGTATACACATATATATGTATATATGTATATACATGTATGTGTGTATATGTATGTATACATATACATATACATATACATATACATATACATATACATATACATATACATATACATATATATATATATATATGGCTGGGGGTGTAGCTTAGAAGTAAATTCCCCTAGGTTTAATCTCCCATACCTCCCCCCCACAAAAAGAAAGCCCTAAAAGGCATTCCCCACAAAAGTACAGCCTGAGACAAAAGCCTGCCTGAAGTTACCCTGGACATGAGTAGGGACTGCAAACATGGAAGTAGGGACAGTCAACCCAAGAGTGAGTCATCCAGCAACTCACCCAAGGACAATGGTGATCTGGTCCTTCTGGGCCCTTTCTGAAGGAGCCATGTAGTCTGCACCATAGAAACTTCTACTTGAGCCACAGAATTGGGGAGATTGATCTACTAGCTCCTACTCCCCTTGGTCAAAGACTACCCCAGAGGATGTTAACTCTTACAGCCCAGGGTTGCACACATGTATGCCTTTGATGAGTGAGGTAAGGCTTCCATACCCTGAGACCCAGGTCAGAAGGTGAGAGGTACTGAAGACAGCTGAGGGGCGATGCTTTCATGTTCCACCTCCAAGTGGCTGGTTGCCTCAACAGGAGCTGGAGTAAAAGGTGGGTGTGAAGCCAGGTGTGGCAGCACATGCTTGTAATCTTAATACTGGGAAAGCTGAGACAGGAGGACCACAGGTTTGAAGGCAGCCTCAGCAAGTAATGAGACTCCTATCAATCTAGTGAGACCCTGTTATAAGATAAAGTAGATTTGGGGTTGTAGCTCAGAGGTAGAATGCCTCTGAGTTCAATCTCCAGCACCAACAAGAAAAAAAGGTGGATGCAACAGTGTGATAATAGAAAGTAATATATTTGGTTTCTGTTCTGTGGTTTCTGGCATGCAACTCCTAAAACCCATGCAATATTTTAATAAAAAAAAGTCCTTACTGTGCCAGGAGTAGTGGTGCACGCTTGTAATCCCCGCTCTTGGGAGGCGGAGACAGGAGGATCGCGCAGGTTCGAAGTCAGCCTCCCTGGCTTAAGAGACCCTGTTTCCAAATAAAAATATAAAAATAGGTCTGGGAGTGTATCCGGAGGTAGAAGGGCTTCCAGGAACCCTAGTACCACCAAAAGGAAAAAGAAAATGTCCTTACTTCGTGAGGCTGAGACAGGAGGATCTGGGTTTGCAGCCAGCCTCAGCTACTTAGTGAGGTCCTCTTCAACTTAGTGAGACCCTGTTTCAAAATAAAAAATTAAAAAATAGGGCTGGGGGTAGAGCTCTAATGCCTCTGGGTCTCATCCCAGGTACCTTAAAAAAATGTCCTTACATGTGTTAATGAAATGACTGATGGCTGGGGGATCCCTGATAGCCTAACCATGAGGCTGGTTGCTAGGGGAACTGATCCTTTAAGGAGAGGGTTAAAATTCTCAGCCCCACCTCCCAAACTCAAGGATGGTGGAGAGGGGCTGAAGGTGGAGTTGATCACCACTGGCCAGTGATTCCATCAATTGTGCTTACAATGAAGTCTCCATTAAAACCCAAGAGGATGGAGTTCATGGAAATCCTGAATTACTAACCTCCAGGTCTCTAGGGGGCAACACACCTGGAGAGGGCATGGGAGCTCCGGACTTTTTCCCAGTCACCTTGCTCAGTGTATCTTTCATCTGGCTGTTCATCTTTATTCTTTGTATTTCCCTTTATAATAAATAAACGTATAAACATTAGTCAAATTCTGTGAGCCACCCTCACATGAACAGGGGGTCAAGGACACTCCAATTAATAGCCAGTTGATCAGAGGCACAGGTCACAGCTTGGGACTTAGGACTGGCATCTGAAGGGGAAAGGCCATGTTGTGGGGCTGAGAACTTCACCTGTGGGACCCGACACTCTCTCCAGATGAACAATGTCATAATCATGTTAAATTATTGGGCTCTGTTGGTGTCTAATGGAGAATAGAAGAATTGGTTAGTGTGTGGGGGAAAAGATCTAGACATCCAGTGTCAGATTTGAAGTGTTGAGTGGCTATGTGAGAAAACAGGAAAAACACTTTGGTTTTTTCCTGTCCTAATAGTAGGTTGAGAGGAAGTGTGGCAAGACAGAAAAGGCTACTTTGATATCCTAATGGAAAGTGACTCTATACCAATAAAAAAATGAACAGCTTACTTCCTCTTGGTGATGGGCTTCTTAAGGAAATGAAGCTGTCGGTGTGACAGAGACTTAAGGTAGGGCTCTTTTAGCAGTCAGGGGTCAGATATTTGAAAAACCCCAGAATGAGAGAATCCAGTCAGATAACAAGACTGTGAACAGGTATTCCAAGCAGAACATATGCAAAGTCCCTGAGGTGGGATGAACACAGAGAGCCTAAGGGACAGAAAGGAGGGGGTGCAGTGCTGTGGGGAGTGAAGAGAGCTAGCCAGGGTCTGGTGAGACACGCAGGCCTGTGGTCAAGCACGGGTGCTTTCTAGAGGTGTGTGCAAAAGGGACACATCTGAGAGGTTTACGGGGCTGACATTTGATGTTTGCACAGCCCACATGTACCTGTCAGGCTTTCTCAGACAGGTTCTTTGACATTTTATCTCACCAAGTTACATCTTTCAATTGGGCATCCCAATGAATGATTCTGTTGGAGACAGAATCTAGATAATCACCAAACATATAAACTTCTTCCTGACTTCAGGATTATTTTCTTTCACTGAGAAACAGATTCCTCACTGATAACATAAAAAAGTGAATAATATTTAATTTAGTCATGGTGACACAGGGCTATAATCCCAGTTCTTAGGAGGCTGAGAAAAAAGAAATCCAGGTTTAAGGCCAACCTCTGCAATTTAGCAAGACCCTGTTTCAAAATTAAAATTAAAATAGGGCTAGGGGTATAGCTCAGAGGAATAAATACACACATAAATAAATAATAAATGCATACATACATACATACATACATAATAAATATATAAATAAAGAGTTGATCCTCCTGAGGTTCCCTGGTTCTATAACTTAGGTTAAAGTGTGAAACTGATACAAGTACTTCTAATGCCAAGTAGATTCTAAGCCTCTCAAAAGTGCTAAGATATGATTTTGTTAAAAAAAAAAAAGGCTTTGAGAAATTTCAACTTGTTAAAGGGGACTCTCCACATGTGGTGTTTTCCTTTGTTCATCGTCAAATTCCCTAGTTTTGGGAACTTCTCAAGTAGGTGCTGGGTATAGAACACCTTCTACTTTAAGCCACCAGTTGTGTGGACTTGGGATAGAGAAGAAGAGAAAGAATTATCTGGAGATGTAAGTAAGAAATCTATAATACTTTTTCTGAGCCAAAACAAAGGAAATGATATGTAACAAACAAAAAACAAAACAAAATAAAATTGATTCTGAGTTATATAACATGGGGTATGGTTAATTCTATGCTTTTAACTAAAAAATAGCATGCCTAGTTTCACCCAGACTTGGTCAGAATTCTTCAAGGCAATAAAATTTAAAAACAAGAAAGATAACAGACAAAAACACAAGCAGATATTTCTTAAAAAATGCATATATAATAGGTTTATTGGATATATACATATATACATATGATACATACACACATATGTCACTATGTCACTACTGTTTCCTCTGTGACATGTCAGTGCAGGATAATTGAGAAAAATGTCAAAAACACAGTTTGCATCCTAATGTGAAGAATGGTTGGCATCAAGGGTATTCAACAATTGGATATATAATGTAGCTCAGTAAACTGCTTAGTTGTGTAAAATAAGATTCAGCATAACAAGTAGCATAGGATTCTTTGTCATGAGGCCTGTGGTCTTGAACAAGACACGCTTACCTCCCAGGGCCTCAGCTTGTTCACCTGTATAGCGAAAGACTGTGTTCTAGACGATATATGCAGTTGTTCGCTTCGGGCATTTTAGAGTGCTTGGTGGGAGACATTCATTCTGTTTCTGTGCTCTTGCTTGTTTTTAACTCTTTCACAAAAGAGGCAAATCTTTAAAATGCTAGGCTTTTTTCTTAGAGGAGAGGAGTATGTTTTTAGACACAACTGTCTTCTATATTCTTATGGTCACCCTGGGGAGAGGTTCAGAACACTCTCTGGTCTCCATCGTAAACTGTCAATAATAAAATGAGAAATATGTATGTAATGTTCATTACAAGATTTTTTGTTGAGTCTAATGTGAAATTCTACATTTAAAAAGAAATTTAATACTGAAGGATTAATGTTTATCCTACTCATTTCTGCTCCCTGTAGCAACCCCTCCTCTTCCAAGAAAATAATTTGGTCTAGCTCTAAATAAATTTCAATGCTGGGAAAGTAGGTATAATCTGAAATTTTAGGTATTTTCTTTTAATTCTGTCCATGTTAACTTAATCTTAAAAATATTAATGCTTCCTTAAGTATATTTTTGAAAGAGTCAACATGATTAAGTTAGTATTGAATCAACACTAGATTCCCAGGGCTTTGGCTAAGTCAAAATCAATCAATCAATCTCTCTCTCTCTAATTGTTCAACTGAATTTTACCATTCTATTTCTTAAAGTAAAATAGGTGAAAATTTTATTTTATCTTATTCCAAATTATTTTTCTGTGTATCCATACAATGAAATACTACACAGTTATTTTAAAGGAAGAAACAGGTCTTTTTATAACATGCAACATGTCTACAATATATTATGAAGGAAAAAGTTCAGAGTAGTGTGCATGAAGGAAAAATCAATTTTCTACAAATGTACATGTTTATATAAAAGTCTGGAAAAATATACAATGGTATATAAGTCCTGGTAGACATTGGATAGTTAGCATTCCAACTGCTTTTTATCCCATTTATTATTTCTTTAAAATTCTTTTGTGTAATGAGCAGATGCAGATGCTGAAAGTGAAAACATATATTAATCTAAAGTTAGTCTTTTGTAAATGGAATTGAGTGTGGCAGAAATGGTTATGATAAAAGCACTTGCTTTGCTGAAAGTTTCTTGAAATTCTTTATAATTACATAGTTAATTTGTGGAACTTATAAAATTTGAACAAAAAAAAAAAAAAGAAAGAACTCAAGGTGTACTCTGTAGGCTCTCTTTCACTTCAACCCAAAGTCCACTGATCTTTTGGCAGTTGCTCTCAGATGAAGATGGCTCTTCCAGTAGGAATCCAGCTCTGTTTGTTTTTTCTTTCTTTTAATTCTGAAGCATGACACTTCAGAGCAGATGTTGATGCCATGTCCATGTGGACCACCCCTTGCCTCCTCTTTCTCGTTAATCTCCATGTTCTTGTCACACTTTGTCAAAACCACTACCAATCAGCAGGTTCTTTTTCTAGATGAACGATGGAAACAAAATGCTTAACAGATCTGCTGCCTCCCTTTTTTATTTTTTTTCATTCAACTTATACATGTTGCCCAATCCATCCTTTTAAAATATCTCTTTATCTTAAAGTAATGTTATGTCACTGTGATGCTGAAAATCATTAGTAATTCTCTTCAACATGACAAACGAAATCTGTACTGCTTAGCCCAGAATTTGAAGCCATCCATGATCCAAGCTCAACTCTTGGACACCTGGCTATAGCTTCTGCTCTACCAGAATATCCTACATCCTGAATCCATCTTGAACATCAACCCTCCTAAGAGGTGTCTTTTGCATTTTCCTCTGCCAGGCAGGACTTACCTTGAGGTTTTTTTTATCAAGCTGTTTTCTATAACATAAGGCCAAGTTCAGATTTGACGCTTCAGTTGTTCTTGGCCCCCTCCATTTCCAAGATTGTTCTTCTTCTATACTCCTGTGGTGCTTACTCACTCTGTGCTACTTTATTTTATTTTATTTATTAATTTTTTGGTACATATGGGTACTCTTCCTCCAGCAGAATGGAACTATATTTTAAGATCATCTAGAGCTATGCCTCTTCAGTAATCCTTTCAAAGTTGACAATTTTTCAATTTACTGGAACCTTAAACACTATGTTTTCTAAGTATTCTAGGAAATAGGTACTGAAATATAAGGTCCCACATTTTTCACTTTTAATGGAAGTAGTTAAAGAATAAAATCCAAGACAAATCGGTAATATTTGAGTTAACCTCTGTGGAAACCACAAAACTAAATTTACCTGTTGTTCGACTTCCTGTTTCTGAAAATGTGCTTTTCTCATTGAATGTGCTTAGATAGAGCATTTTGAAAGTTTGTCCAAAACACACAATCATGTCTTGCCTCTAGCAGAAATAATGTGCATTCCTGCTTCCCTTTGTAAATAATTGAATTTGCCTCTGAAGTTCAAGAAGTTCAAGATTTCTTTTTGTGTCTGAAACCGACTGCTCTGTTTTCTTTTTATATGCAGCTGACTATAATATAAGGTAGAAGAAATGCTGGGCAATTGGGATTTGGTGAGCAGAGAGGATAATAGGAAAGATTGACGTGACTTCCGTAGAAGGGTTATTTTTAAGTATAGAGAATGCCTATCCCCATGCTGAAAGGGCCTTTAGAAAGTATGACCAGGTTTGAAGAGCCCTGGAAGCCCTTCCTGCACCGGGGGTGGCCTGCCCTTCAGGTCTGCAGGGTACTGCTGCCACCTGCTGCACGAAGACAGCCATGCGTGGCTGCCACCCGCGCGTAGCAGCTCTGAGACCAGACACAATCAATTAGTATTCTGCAGGCATCTCAAAATGTTCTCCTCTCAGAGCCTAGGTGGATCCCAAAGGAAAATTAGTCAAATCTGAAATCTTCAGGCTGCAGAAGCTTCCAGGCAAAAGAATCTGGAACCAGGAAATTGAAAAACAGAGGGCAGATTTGCCCAGTAGTCACTGAAGGTACAGAGTAACCTGACCGGAAGAGAGGCAAGGATTCCATTCAAAGTGAGTCATGAATTACAATTTACCTTTTTATGAGTTTTTTTTTTAATAAAAGAGTTGCATTACTTTGGTGTAATAAGAGGAAATTTCTAAATACTACAAAGAGGGGGGCATTGGGTAATTAATCAAACTTGGATGTTAGGGTGGGGTAGCATTTGGAAGGAAACAGCAAAATCTGTGTGTGTGTGTGTGTGTGTGTGTGTGTGTGTGTGTGTGTGTATCACACTGAACCTCACTATGATGTATAATTATAGCACACTAATAAAACTATTTTTTTTACTTTTTTTTTTTGGTGGTACTGGAGATGGAACCCTTCTACCTCAGGCTACACTCCCAGATCTATTCTATATTTTTTATTTGGAAACAGGTTCTCTTAAGCCAACAAGGCTGGCTTCGAACCTGCGCAATCCTGTCTCAGCCTCTCAAGCACGGGGATTACAAGCATGTCCCACCATGCCTGGCTACTTTATTTATTTATTTATTGGTGCATTGTAGTCATACATCTTAAAAGACTTGTGGAGACATACATGACACAGCACCCAATTAGCCCTTACCCGATCCCACCCTATTCCCTCCCCTTCCCTCCCTCCCATGCTTGGCTCAGTGATTGACTTTGATATGTGTGTTTAAGTACATCATGTGCTGTAGAGAGTTTCCCTCTTCTCCCATCCCCTCAGTTAGGTCGCCTTATTTGCTCCTCTTTAGGATCTCCTTCTTCATCTAGAGTTCCTCCTGTTACCCATTTCTCCCTAGCTTTCACATATTTGTGACTGACTAATCTCACTTGGATTTTTGTTGGTTCTTAGGTTAATTCCTCTTTCCATGATAACTGGTGTGAGAAAACAGAATCCCTTCTTCAGATTTATAATGTATCTTAAACTAATAGGGACACCAACATATTGATTAGGATCTTCATATACATCCCCAGCCTGCCCTGCTGCTATGCTCCATCACTATGATTTACTGGAAATTTATTTTGGGGGGCGTCATCCAGAGTAGTTATGTTTCTTCTTGCCCTTTTTTCAAGGACAGCTTCCTACCCGCCTTGGAAAAATCTCTGTCAATACTGCCTGACCCAACATCCCCAGTGTTCTGAAAGTTGTAGGAGATAGGAGGGGTGAGAATAAAGGTCTAGGAAACTCTGAACTATGAAATAAATAATTCCATATTCTGGCTTTTTCAGGAAAAATCATTAGCTAAGTAGTAATGAGCAAGTATGAGAATTGTCATAGCGAGTATTGGCAGTGGTGGGCAGAGATGGCAGCTTGGGTGTCCAGGAAGACTTTGGCCCTTTATTTGTCTCATGTAAATATCTCTTCTCTCCTACCTTAATTCTAATCAATGAATGGTTGAGGGTGATTGCTTAAGTATTAGCATCATCCATATTTTCCACAAGTCCTTGTGGAGGACAGATCAGCATGTTTATGATGACAGCCTAGCCAAAGTTATCTTCACTTGACCTTAAAAGAATAATTCAGACTCTCATCTGTGTTCAGTCTTGCTGGGTGTTGTCCATATTCCAGTAGAAAGATTTGAATTACAGATTATTTCACCAATCCTATGGTTGTATGGAAATGCATATATGTGCTTATTATTTTTCTCTGTTCATAAAACACATATTTCTGACAAGAAGCAGTCATCATGGTCTTTCATGTATAGCCAGTTATTTTTACCAAGAAGTCTCTTCCCTGAAACTCCTTATGGTCCTTTGTAAATGGAAGTAACTGGGTGAATGGATCAGGCCTGGTAGCTGGTTGAAGTAGGTGATTTTTTTCTTATGGATTCTGATGGTTACTATCTTGCTCTGTATGGTTTCTGGCTTAGGCACAGATAAATTCTTCTGCCATCAGAAAAAAAAAAAAAAAAAAAAAAGTCTTCCAGCCAATGTGGAGGAGACTTCTCCATAATACCAGGAGCCCATCCCAGGAAAAGGGTGGAAACCTCACTTCTCCCTCTCAGGAATTGGGGATTTCCCAGAAAGAGAAGAAAAACCAAATGCTTTGATAGCAGACACTACTCCCTGTTACCCTGTTACTTTTCAAAGATTGTTAAAATTAAAAATGTTAATTCTTCTGCTTTCACCCTGGAGCAATTCTGGAAAGAAAATATATTTTAAGGCTGAACAGAAATACCATTATGAAAGACACCAAACTCACATTTGTTAAATGACTTTGTGCTCTTGAAAAGAAAATGTACCAAAAGCACATTGGGAAGCGCACTGCATGGTTTCCTTTGTTTGAATTTTAGAAGCAGCTTGACTGACAAAGATCCTGAAGGAGGGAATCTTTCGATACAGAAGAGTCTTCTAAAGGAGGTGATACACAGAATTTCAGAGAACAATTTCAACATTGTTCTGCTGAAAGTTATACATAGCTGTGAACCACTACTTTCCTGTCTACGTCTCATTTCCTGGGGGCTTGCCAAGCAATAAACAGACTTGGGCAGGCCTGTGGTAGGTTTGGGGTTTTTGAGCACGAATCGGGTGGCTGGAGTTTGCTTAGAGACATCAATTTTCTGCATTTTGGAAATGCAAAAGTAAGTGCTGCCGGAGACAATGGAGAAGAAAATGGACATTCTGTGCCTTCTGCTCGATCATCTACCTCCAGTTGGTCAGGGGTAAGACTTCTGGTTGTCCTTGCTGGCCAGGTCAGCTGCTGTAGGGATCTTTGCTCATTTTAAATACATGATGATAGCTGGGAGTGATGGCACAGACTTGTAATCCCAGCATTCGGGAGGCTGAGACAGGAGGATCACAGTTCAAGGACAGCTTCATCTACTTAGTGAGGCCCTTGGCAACCCAGTGAGACCCTGATTCAAAATAAAGAACAAGAAATAGGGCTGGGGGTGTAGCTTGGAGGTAGAATGCTCTTGGGTTCCATCCCCAGTACCACACACACACACACACACACACACACACACACACACACACACAGAATGCCTAGTGGTTCATGATAAAATGGTTCATCAAAGGGCAAATCATTACTAAAGTTTTCAGTTATGTATTTAAGTGGCAGCTATCTATAGATGTTAGAGCCTAGAAATTATTAATAATGAATACTAGAAACAAGAAGAGAATAGATGGTCAGAGTCATCTTCACTCATTTCTCTCTTAGGAGGATCTCTGGAGTAACTGGAAAATTGTGTTTCTTGGGTATGAAATCTCTCCAAATGATAGTCATAAAAGCTGCATAAAACTACAAAGAAATCACAAAACCATCTGTGCTCAGAGGTCCCTGCTCAACTTTCTTTCCTCTCTCAAGTATCCCTTTTCTTTTAGATAGAACAACTATTTCTCCTCTGAATATTAAGAATTTGGGGAGTGAAAACATGTTGAATTTTACTGGGGCGTATGTAAGGATAGTCCTGGAGGCAAATGGAGTCCTTATGATAGTGGGAACCAGAGGCCTAATGCGTGGTGGTGCACCCTTGTAATCCCCACACTTGGGAGGCAGAGACAGGAGGATTGCACAGGTTCGAAGGCAGCCTCGCTGGCTCAAGAGACCCTGTTTCCAAATAAAAATATAAAAAAATAGGTCTGGGAGTGTAGCCCGGAGGTAGAAGGGTTTCCAGGAACCCCTGTATCACCAAAAAAAAAAAAATGGAAAGAAGAGACTGACCAGGGGTGTTGGCACACGCCTGTAATTCCTGTACTCAGAGGCTGAGACAGGAGGATCATAGGTTCAAGGACAACCTCAGCAAGTAGTGAGACTGGCATCACCCTAACAAGACTCTGTTTCCAAATAGAAATAAAATTGGATTATGGGCGTTGCTCGAAGGTAGAATGCCTCTGGGTTCAGTCATTCAATCCTCAGTACCACACACACCAAAGGAAAAAGAAGAAGAAGAAGAAGAAGAAGAAGAAGAAGAAGAAGGAGGAGGAGGAGGAGGAGGAGGAGGAGGAGGAGGAGGAGGAGGAGGAGGAGGAGGAGGAGGAGGAGAAGAAGAAGAAGAAGAAGAAGAAGAAGAAGAAGAAGAAGAAGAAGAAGAAGAAGAAGAAGAAGAAGAAGAAAAAGAAGAAGAAGGAAAAGAAGAAGAAATGTTTGTTCTACAATATGAGGATGCTGTAGTGAGCTTGAGTATCTTAATAATTAACTGTGTTTTTCTGGTACAACTATGAAGATTTTAATAATTTCTAAGTCAAAAGAGACACTGGAGTATAACACTGTAGAGAGGATCCGAGGCATCCTATTAGAAGACAGCTCACAGGAAGTTGCACTCAACTCTACTGACCTCTGTCTATCCAAGCGGTTTGCATTCACAAACATGTGTTAATTCCTATTGTTCAAGTACCTTTTTTTTCTTTTGTAGTACTTGAGATTGAGCCCAGGAACATTCTACTTCTGAACTACATCCCCAGCCCTGTTTTATTTATTTATTTTTTATTGTGAAAGAGAGTCTTATTGAGATTACTGAGTGTCTTGCTAAATTGCTGAAGTTGACCTTGAATCTGTGATCCTCCTTATCAGCCTCCCAATTACTGGGATTATAAGTGTGTGTCCAGGCTGTTAGTCAAGTGCCTTTGAAAGCCTGGTTTCTTTCAACTGTTTTGTTTTTTTTTTTTGTCTTTTTATCTTTTCCCTTTTGTGAGGTTTAGTGGGACTTGGAATAATAAAATATCATTTCTACAACATAGCCCAAATTAATTTTAAAACTGAAACCAACATTTCTGAAGGCATGTCAAAGGTTCAATGCTTAACATATTTTAAGCATACTGTTCCCTTTGGTCAGGTAGCTGATGAGAGAAGGAATCTTCTTTGATGTGTAGCATTTCAGGAAATTGATTAGAGACAATGCTCTATGAAACCTAGGACATCCTCTCCCCACCTCATCCCAGGAGACCTACCTACATGGAGGTGAAGGTCCGTTCCATCCTCCTCTAGGGAATGTCAAATTTCTTACTCTACTCAGCCAGGCTGTGTTTCTCTATAGAACACAGACTTTCTCTGAAGGTTAATGGAGAGAGGGTTGACCCTGTGCAACTGAATTCATGTTCTTTATCTGGAGGTGTGACTTTGAGCAAATCTCTCTCTCTCTCTCTCTCTCTCTCTCTCTCTCTCTCTCTCTCTCTCTCTCTCCCTCCCTCCCTCCCTCCCTCCCTCCCTCCCTCCCTCTCTCTCTCTCTCTCTCTCTCTCTCTCTCTCTCTCTCTCTCTCTTTCAGTACTAGGATTGGAACCCAGGTGCATTCTACCTCCACGCTACACCCCCAGCCCTATTTTTTATTCTTTATTTTAAAACAGGGTCTCAGTGAGTTGCAGAGGAACTTTCAAGTGTGTACCGCCATACCCGGTGTGAGCAAATCTCTTAAGCTTTCTGTGCTTCAGTTTCTCTTGATAAAAAGAGCTAAGAATATTACTCTTATAATGTGTGCAGATTAGACAGGCAAAGTATATAAAAACCTCTTGTAAACACACACCTGTAAAATTCTCTACATACATTAGTTAATTTTACCATATGAGAAAACATCACTTGTGTGTTATATGCAGCTATCGATGTATTATCCCCCCCAAAAAAGATTAATTATATTAAAATGTAAGAATAGTTGCCATACTAAGTTTGCTGATGCACTCACTCAGTTTTTAGATAGGCTTAATTTTATTTACAAGTTGTCAAAGACCTCAATTTTTTTTTTTTTTTGGACAGACCAACATACAAAGAGAGAGATACTCGGAAGCTGATAGTTTCCTAAGTGAATATTTTCCTAAGTAAGTGATTCCTCACTTGCATTGAGACCCATGTCTCTCCCTTTGTAGCACATACAGACTCTAGGACAGCAGGGAGGAATGTCCTCAGCTGCTCCCTTCCTCCCTGAAGTCACCGAGGTTTTTAATTAAGAGTCACTCCATGTGAATTAGCATGTGTCTTCTTTTCAGGAGTATGGAAAGAAGTATTCAACTTGAGAGAAGACATTTATGATGTACCTGGTTCTGATGTCAATCTGACTTGCCAAACACAGCGGACAATCCTGGTACAGATGCCGTGGTCCAATGTCACCAAAAAGAAGGACCTGATTGCCCTTTATCATCCCCAGTATGGCCTCCAATGTGCCCAAGGAAATCCCTATGACTTACTAGTGACTTTCTCAGACACTGGCCATGTGACAGAATGGATTCTGCACTTCAGGAACGTATCTTCCTCGTTCAGCAGAAAGTACGAGTGTAGTTTCACTCTGTATCCAGAAGGTGTTTGGACTAAAATCTACAACCTCCTTGTGCAGACACCTGGTAAGTGTAACTGGTCCAGGGAAGGCAGCTCATGCTTTCGTTCAGCTTGCATTCATTCAACAAATATGCGATGTGTAACAACTGTGGCAGGGGCATGGTACTGAGCAAGCAGGGTAGAGCAGAGAGAGGTGCTGTCTGGTAAGGGAGACAAAAATTGATCAAATAGTTCCACAAATAATCGTAAAATGGCAATGGTGATGAGTGTTAATACTGAGAACTACAGCAGTCCTGTGGAAGAGCAAATAAGAAGAGCCATAGAAATTGTCCTCAGGAAAGGAACACCAAAACTAACAACTGACATCTGAAGGATGAGTTGACATAACTCAGTGCAGGAATGCCTGGGATATGAGTGATCCAGAGAAAAGAAAGAGCTGTGTGGAGAGCTTTGAATTGGAAAATGCCAGTGAGAGTACAGTGCAGAGATAAATAGATGAGGCTGGAGGTATGGTAAGGACCAGAGCATGACAAACCTTGTCAGCCATGTTCTGGGCTTTGATATTGATCTAAGAGTCCTGGAAAGGCATTAAAGTATGCCCAGCGAAAGAGTGGCATAGGTAGCCTGATTGTGTTATAAAAAGATGATACGGCTTCAGTATGAGATGATGTAAAAGTAGACAAGAAGGAGAAAATGAAAAGAAATGAGGAGACCATCCCCGTAGCCCAGAGGAAAGAGTGGCTGTTTCATAACTATAAAAAGAAAATTACCCATTTTATGTATTGGGAATAAAGAGGATATAACTTGGTTATACAGTGGAGATAGGACAATGACAGTCTAGGTGAAGGACAGAGAGAGACTGAATATGCATGTTTCTGGCATGCACACCTGCATGGTAATGCCAGTCACTGGGAAGGAAGGCAAAGGGAGTAGACTAAGTTTATGAGTGAATTTATAAAAGAGACTTTGGATGTACTTAGTATAGGGCAGGTAAAAGGGCTCAGAAGGCTACTGGGCCTGTAGCGTTCACACCAGACATGCTTCAGGACTTGTGTTTCCAGGTGGGAATCCTATCTTTAAGTTCTAGCTTTTTTCTGGCTAGAAGTCAATTTGACTTAGAGCCAGTCAGGTAAATTCTCTGTGTCCATTTGGAAAATGATGATAATGCCTGCTCTGAATTACCTAGTCTGAAAGTAAATGATTTCCATTTCTACTAATGGAAAAGAATAAAAATGAAAGCCAAAAAATGGAAAATGCACCGGAAATGGAATGCTTCAAAGTGAGGAATAAAATAGTCTGATAATATAAGAAGAAAAAATTAACTCATAAGGGCCATGCTAAAGGAAGCATGGAGCTTCCCACAACAAGCAGTGAGAATGGATTTTTTACCTTTTCTCTGTTTCTTGGCTCTTGGTGGCTTCAAGATCAGGATATTGGAAAAGTCCACCTATACATAGGCCAGGACCCAATCGACTATGGCTTTACAGTGCTAAAATGAGCCAAAAGAAAATGCTAATTCATTGTCAATGAGGTGTGTGGGTGGAGTTGAAATTAAGAGAAATTGAAGTCCTGGATAGGGCCCCATTTAGCTAAACACACACCAAAGTCAGGTTGCCTGAATTTCAATATTAGCACTGTTGCTTACTGTATAAATCATCAGTGCCAAGTTATTCTATGTTTCTAAACTTTTGTTTTCTTAAACCACAAGCACAGATAACTATAGTTCCTCCTTTGTGAATACCATTATTTTGAGATTAAATGAGATAATTCATGTAAAGCACTTAGTATAGCTTCTGTTGAAAGGTAAGAATTTGGTAAATAGCAACTTTTTGCGAGGGGCACTGAAAATTGAACATAGGGACATTCTACCTTCTAGGTACACTCTTATCCCTTTCTTTGTTATTGTTTGGGTTTGGTTTGAAAGAGGGTGTTGCTAGGTTGCAGAGAGTCTCACTACTTTCTGAGGCTAGTCTCAAACCTGACATCCTCCTAGCTTACCCTCCTAAGTACAGGGTTACAGGTGTGTGCCACCATGCCTGGCTTAATGGTGACTTTTATTAAGAGTAATAATAATAATAATATGCCAGGCGTGATGGCACATGCTTGTAATCCCAGCATTTGGGAGGCTGAGACCTGAGGATCGCGGTTTGCAGACAGCCTCAGCTACTTAGTGAGGCCCTCTGCAATTCAGTGAGACCCGGTTTCAAAATAAAGAATTTTAAAAAAATAGGGCAGGGGGTGTAGCTCAGAGGTTGAATGCTCCTGGGTTACATCCCCAGACCATCATCATCATCATCATCATCATCATCATCATCAATGTTATTTTCTAATTCTTATTAAAATTATTCCTCCTCCCTCTCTTTTATACTGGTCTAATTTGGAAATCAATTGAGCATTTACCATATGTTATGACAAGTACACATTAAGCTTGGCTTCAGGTATAGATTTTTTTGTACCTTCTACCTACCCCAGGAGACTATACTACTTCATTCCTAAGGACTTGATCTTTCTCCATTGGAAATGGCAGAATGGGTTGATAGACTCTGTGGATATGTGATGGCTCAATGATGACTGCAATGGAAAAGAGTTAGTATCCAGAAAGGATGGTGTTGCCTTTAAGCAAAGTGTATTGTTAATAAAGAGCAAGATGGACGTGGTGGCACACACTTGTAATTCCAGCATTTGGGAGGCTGAGAATGGAGGATTGCCGTTCCTGGACAGCCTCAGCTACTTAGTGAGGCCCTCTGCAACTCAGTGAGACTCTGTTTCCAAATAAAGAACTTAAAAAATACAGCAGGGGGTATAGCTCAGAGGTCAAATGGCCCTGGGTTCCATCTCCAGCCCTGCAAAAAAATAAAATAAAATGAAATAAAGAGCAACACGAAGGAGTTAAACTTGCAGCTTCTAAAGACTGTAAATCTTCCGAGAGCAAGAGCCATATCTACATCCTCTGTGCTTGGAAAACGTCCAGTCTCTTTGCTGTAGCTTTGCTGCTGATGCCCTGGATCAGATGAGAAGCTATGGCATCAGTGTTATTGAAATGGTCCTGGCCCTGTGTATTTGGGTATCAAGGGATCAAAGTACGAAAGAAAACTAGAAGGGGAAAAATAATCTTTCACCACAGAGTAACAAAAACTGTAGGGTTCCCATGGTGCTCGGAAGAGGAGCACCAACGCGGAAGAGGCCACTGCCCTTGAGACCCCCGCAGTCTCCACCCAGCGGCACATCATCTCCCCCCCCCTTTATCCTTAGGATCTTCTCCAGCTTCTTCTCTCGCTTGTACATTTCCCTCTGGTGCTCCTCTAGGACATCCATGTCTATGAGCTAGCTGGGTGAGCAAAGCCCACATGAAGTGCACACACTCCTGGAGGAGTGAACACAGGCCGGCTGAAGTGGCTCTAAGAATCTAAATGTAAAATAGTGAGGCACAGAGGAGGCTGGCTTCACCGCCTCTTCCTGTTTCCGTTCTTTTGTTCTCTGAGTCATTCATCCTCGTCTGCTCATAAACCAGTGTGCATCTACTTCCTGCTCTCATGCCCCAGCAGGTTTCAATGAGAGAAGATTTTGTTCTCTTTCTGTTGTATTTTGTCCCCGTGTGTGTCTCCCTGTGCTGAGGCTGTGCATGAAAGTGAAAATAGCAGAAACAGTTTGCATTTTTCATTTCCATCTGACAGTTTCTTCCTAGGTTAGGAGTGTCTGACTTATTCCAAGAAACACAGTGTTTGGAGTTACTGTAATCTACATTTCCCTGATTGGAATGCAATTGGACCCTTACAATCTTCAGATTGTAAGATTTTGATGCACTTTAACATTTATAGTTATCAGGATGAACTATAAGAGTACAACATGGCTTTAATTTACTAAATTACGATGAAAGCTTTAGGTTTCATCAAATCTTTTGATGTCGTTATTGGAAGCAGCAGTAGTAATGAGAGAACTAGGAAGATAAATAGTGGTGATACAAGTAGTAATAATAGTAACAACATAATCATACTGTCCGCAGGCTAGCTGGTCATTGAACCTAAATGCTGGGCTTTCCTTAAGTTCTCGTGTGCAAGTTTTATCCAATTATATTTTTGGAGTGCTTAAAGTGCTCAGTAATGGTCAAAGTGATGTGCGGTACAGACATGACCCTGTCCTCCTGAACCACAAAGTCCAATAACTTGATGTTTTCATAGAGAAAGACATCAATCAAATAAGCAAACAAATGTCAAGTTGCAACACTAAGAAGTTCTCTTACAATGAGGAGGTAGGCATGTATGAGAGAGGCAATGAATGAGGAAAACCAGGAAAGGTTTGCTGGGAAGTGCTGCTGGACCAGGAATTAACCAAGTGAAACTGGAGAGCATAGAAGTCTGTAGCGGCACACACGGTGTGCAAAGGCTCCGTGGTGGAAGGGAGTTATGTCAGTGAGGAGGGATATTAGAAGGAATCATCTCTGGAGCAAAGTGAACAAGTGAGGAGGCACTTGAAGATGAGGCCAGAGAGTCTGGTTAGTTAAGTAGATTTGTCTTTATCCTGAGAGTTATAGAAACGAATTATAAAGTTGTTGTTTTGTTTCATTTTTTTCCATTTCAAAAATGTGTTCTTTTGGCCAAAGTGTAAGGAATAAATTGAAGAGGGACTGAGCCAATAGAAAAAATCAATTAGAGGACAGCTGGAGGAAAAATACTGGTACCACTGAGAATGGCAATGAGGTAGCTCAAGAGGAATGCTCAGATGAGAAACACATTTAGGAGATTCTCCCTAAAGGATTTGGGGGTGGATTGCATGGAGAAATATAAAAACAGTGCCCGGGATAATACTTCATTTCTGGAATGAATAAATTACAATGATAATCTCTGGATTAGAGGATAAATTACTATTCTCTTCCTTCTAATAATTATTTATTCTTAGTACTAACTGTAAATATATAATCAGGGTTTATCAGCAGCCTTTATGGAAATACCTCTCCAATCTGATTCGTACTCTATCAGAGAATTCTCAGGAAGTACCCATAAAAGCTATGTTCCCCTAAGGTCTTGTATCATCCTAACATTTGTCTGCAGTCTTTACGCTAAAAAAGTACATTTTAGCCAGGTGTGGTGGCACACATCTCTAATCCCAGTGATTGGGAGGCGGAGGCAAGAGGATCACAGGTTCAAGGATAGCTTCAGCAAGTAGGGAGACTTTTCACCTAGAGAGACCTTGTTTCAAAATAAAAGTAAAATAGGACTTGGGAGTGTAGCTTGGAGGTAGAATGCCCCTGGGCTCAATCCCTAGTACCAAAATAAAAGCGTTAATTTTAGTAAATTTAAGCTCTCTGCCTCATATTTTCTTTCTCTGAGTGTGTAAACTATGATAGTCCCTTCTTTTCTGGCATAGAATTCTATTAAAAAGCTTATACCACTTAATTTTTCTTTCCCTTTAGTTGAATTTCTTCATTATTTTAGTAATAATATGGTTAGTCCTGTCCATGCTGGGCCTATTTTCTTACTTTTGCAGTATAATCTTTTAATATGTGTTTTCTTGGCATTACTTATTTAAAACATTTTTCATGAATTATAGTTCTTAATATTTGTTTCATGCTTTAATTTTTTCCTTCAATGGCTTCAATACATGTTTTTATATTCTTTGAATACTATTTTCTTTGAATTTCTTTTTTCTTTATTTTAATATTAATGAGCCAGGCATGGTGGTAATCCTAGCATTTGGGAGGCTGAGACTGGAGGATCACAGTTCGCGGACAGCCTTAGCTACTTAGTGAGGCCCTCTGCAACTCAGTGAGACCTAGTTTCAAAATAAAGAATAAAATATAGAGCAGAGGGTGTAGCTCGGAGGTCGAATGTCCCTGGGTTCCATCCCCAGACCTGCAAAAAAATAACAATAATTATTAGCTGGGTTTAGTGGCTGTAATCATAATACTTGGGAGTCTGAGACAGGAGGATTGCAAGTTTGAAGCCAGTCTCAACAACTTAGCAAGACTTTATTTCAAAATAAAAAACAAAATAGGGTTGGAGGTATGATTCAGAGGTATAATGCCTCTGAGTTCAACCTCTAGTATAAAAAATAATTATGCAATTAAATTTGAACATTTTTCTCTTTCTACTCTTAATTTTTTGATGTGCTAGCTTTTTAATTTCTACGTTTTTGCTTTTGTTCTAGTTTTGTCTTCATATCTGAGGTAAATTTTGAAAATTATTATTTCCAACTCTTTCTTGAATTCTCTCATCTGCTGTTATAGGTGGAACTAGAGTGTCCTCCAGAAATTCCTGTGTTGAAGGTGTGTTCAGGGTATAGCCATGTTCAGAAGTGAGGACTGGAGGAAGTGATTGGATGGAACTCTGATCTCATCAGTGGTTTGTAATTGAGTGAACATTTTGGAGTTTGTGGTAACTGGAGCAGATGGGGCTAGTTAGAGGAAGTGAGTCGCTAGGTGCATTCACTGGAAGAGTATACTTGGCCTTCAGTCCCTTTCTCACTCTCTCTGCTTCTTGGTTCCATGAGGTAAACAACTTTGCCCTGACATTCCTTCTCCACCATGATGCTCTACTTCACCACAGGCTACAGTGATGGGGCCGAGCAACTATGGACTGAACGCTTTGAAACCATATCCCAAATAAATCTTTTCTCTTTTATTTTTCTCAGGTATTTTGTCACATTCATACAAAGCTGATTAACATACCTATCTTTTATAAACATTCTTACCTCCAATGGACTCATTTATCTGCCTTTCCAAAAATTTGCACAACTCCTATCATTTTTCTTTATTTCTTCTAGTTCATTTTGAATTGTTAAGCTATATATATTTTTAAATTTATTTTGTGGTCTTGTGCTGCGAATAGGTTCTCATTGTTCTAGGCATGCCATTTTGTTCTCTAACTTCTTTTTTTTCTTATAGTAGTGGTTTGCTAGGTGATTCTACTTCACTCCTTTTCTATTACTCATGTTTTAGTTAAGTATATTTTACTGATCAATGGATGTCTAAGCTAACTTTTCTAGAGTCTTCAGAGTGTCTAGAGTGTCTAGAGCCACCCCTTCTGTTATTTTGTAGATAAACACTACATGATTGGACTTTCTGAGTGTACTCCCTTTGCTTCTGCCCCATTTTTATCTAAATTGCCTCTTTGACCTCTTATTGGATCTCATCCACTTAATTTGGATTCTACTCCTAAGGGTTTCATCTTAGCATGGGGGACATCTTCATGGACTGAGAATGCTTTTCCTGTTTCCCTTGAATACACTGGTGATTTGGGGCCTGCCAACTCCCTCCTCCACTTCTGCTGTTGCTATCAGATTAGTCTTCCTCTTTTTCCAGTGTCTACCTGTTATTGGAGGAGGGGACATACCTAGTTCCAAAGACCATCAGAAGCACAGTTGATTTTCCTATTTCTTTCTACACTTTATGTCAATCCCTCAGAGCCTAGTGGTTTGGCCCCAACCATTAATAGGGATATGTTATTATTTAGTTCTTGTAGACATTTCTACATGATTTTGGTTTAGTTTTTTTGTTTTTATGGGGGGGGGGGTTCAATTATATCCTAAAAGTTATAGCACTTGTACTGCTCGATTCCCAGAATCTAAACAAAGTTCAAAAATTTAATATTCATGTATTTGGTTATTACACTAAATATATTACTAAATATAACTAAATATATTACTAAATATATTACTAAATATAACTAACATGTTGAGTGCATTTCATGAATTTCACAAGACAGCAATGCCTAGATCAGTATTTGTTTAAAATAATTTAAGTAAAACAATTACAATAATTTCTTTTTTTTTTTTCAAAACTGGGGTTTGTTTGAATCCAGGGCCATGCTACCTCTGAGCCACACTCCCAGCCCTATTGTTTTATTCTTTATTTTGAAACAGGGTCTCACTAAATTGCAGAGGACCTCACTAAGTAGCTAGGGCTGGCTTCGAACATGCACTCCTCCTGTCTCTGCATCTCAAGAACTGAAATTATAAGTATGCACTACCACAATAATTTCAAATATAAGTTAAATAGAAATAAAGGTGATGTGAAAATTATGATGGTATTATACAAATAACTCCATTTATAAATACTCATAGTTAAATTCCTTTAACAATCAGGAAGAGGATTCTCTTTTTAGATTATGGGTTTGGGGTAATATGGTCAGCCTCCATATCCTTCATGCTTTCTGCATCTGCAGACTAATCAACTATCAGACAAGAAATATTCAGAAAAAAATTGGCATCCACACCATGCAGAAAATTTTTTCCTTGTCATTAATATTTAAACAATCAGTATGATAATTCTTTATAAAGCACTTAAAAATAGAAAACAAACTACCAAACTAATGCATTAATATAGCTGCACAATTCACATATATAGCTGCACAATTCACAATTGCTAAACTTTGGAACCAGCCAAAAATGTCCATCAACAGATAAATGGATACAAAACTATAGAATAGGTACACAGCAGGATTTTACTTAGCCATAAAGAAGAACAAAATTATGTCATTTGCTGGGAAAGGGATCAAACTGGAGAGAACATTATGCTAAATGAGATTAGTCAATCACAAAAGTAAAAAATCCACTGTTACCCCTAATATGAGGAGGCTAAGGAGAAAAAGGGTGATAGGAGAAACTCTAGACGAGGAAGGAGAAACCACAGATGAGCAAATAAGGCGACCTAACTGAGAGGGATGGGTGAGAGAAGAGGAAAATTCCCTAATGTACATGATGTGTACATTTATAAACATATCGAAGTCAATCACTAAGCCAAACATGAGAAGGAGGGAGGGGGAAGGAATGGGGAGGGAACTGGTATGCAAAATTTGAGAAAACATACATATATACAAACAAGGCTTAAATAAGTATAAAATATAATATTTTAGGTTATTAGAATGATAGTTATTTTCATTTATAATTATTGAGAGCCAGGTGTGGTGGCACATGCTTGTAATCCAGTACTTGAGAGGCTGAGACAGGAGGATCACAGATTCAAATCCAGCCTCAGCTACTTAGTGAGGCTCTCTGCAACTTAGTGAGACCTTGTTTCAAAATAAAGAATAAGAAAAGTGGTCTGGGGAATAGCATGAAGGTAAAATGTTCCTGGGTTCAATTTCCAGTACTGCAAAAACAAAGCAAAAAATTATCATTTGATGTTATTATAGTTTAGTTACAAATATACATTTATGTTTATAAAACTTTCCCAAGGGAAACACTATAAAATATTTATCTCATTATCCTCTCAAAATGAATATAATTCATAACGACACAGGGTTTTTCTATAAATTTTTCTGTATCATTTCTTTGCTGAAGGAATGTTCTAAAAATATAATTAGATACAAACAGTAAAAATATGATTGGTTTAATTTTAGGGTTATGGGTCAGGTGTTATGGGTCAGGGTTAAGCACAGAGGATTCTTAGGTTGGAAACATTTCTGCCTGAGGTTATGATGAATAAATGTCATTGCACATTTGTCAAAACCCATTGAATTTACACCCCCAAGAATGAACCCTAAGGTAGACTATGGACTTGGGGTGTCAATGATGATGCCACCTCTATGTAGCTTCACTGCTTATAATAAATATACCACTGTGGTAAAGAATACTGAGAGCAGGGGTGCTGCATGTATGTACAGGCAGGGAGTAACTGTACTTGGGAACTCTCTGTACTTTTTGCTCACTTTTTCTGTGAAACTAAGACTTCTAAAATTAAATCAATTAAAAATTATAAAATGACACTTAGAAGCTAGGTTATAAAGTTTTATATTCTAGCTAATTAGGAATGTGTAAACTGAAGACTAATGCACCAATTTTGGGCTAAAGCAGATGAGCAATTCAAGTTGTGAGAAACTTCCCTAAGAGAATGGAAGGTAATTTTTCAGTGATAAGCAACTCTCTGTGCATCTTATGCTCAGTTTTGCTATTTATGCTATAACAAGTATGGGGCGTTTTGTTTCTTTAGTTCATAGGTGTACCCTGATGATAGATAAATCTCTACACTAAAACTGTTATGTCTTTAATGAATGTACGGTATACACTAATCAGAGATCCCTGTACTTTCCACCTTATGTTTTGAACAGCTATTCAGGATGAATGGAGAGGCAACCATACAATAGAAATAGAAGCAAATCAGACTCTGGAAATACCATGCTTTCAAAATATCTCTTTGGAAACCTTGCCCGACCTCACCTTTACATGGCTGGTGGTAAGTGTTGCCCTTTTCAGTGAATAACTGTGGTGATCTTTAAATATTAATGAAGTAAAACAAATAAGTAATAATAGAGAAATGCTGGATGAAAGGCAGTCGTTATGCCGGTGGTTTAGAGAAGGCTGGAGAAGGGAGGCAAGGATGTTAAGCTTTCTTCCAGATAGGTGCACCTCCAGCCTAGGAAGAGAGTGGATTAATTTAGAACTCAGGTCCTAAAGGTTAATTTTTATTTCACACTATATACCAAATAATGATTACAGAGTGTGATGGTGCCCTGTGGAGAAAACACATATAAAAAAAGCCTTTACTCACAAATACTTGGTTTTTTATCCTGGAAAATATATGGCATTGCTTAAGATCCAGAAACACAAAACCTAATGTCTATACAATATAAGTAGAGTATGCACATCAAAATTGCCTTGGGTAAGAAACTGTCACTGCTCAGCTCTGTTAAAGTCATAAGAGCTTCAGGCCCATAAGGTTTTTGTTTGTTTGTTTGCTTTTTTGACTTGTCAACTTAAATAAGCAAATGAAAAACAACAGAAATCTGGATTTTTATAAGAAATTTTCCAATTAAAAATATGTTTTCTCTAATATTTATAGGGTAGGAACTAATTGGGATACAAGAGAGACTCCAGATAATGGAAGAGAAACTTCACTGGAGCCAGAAAGGAGATCTAAGAACAGGGAAGGAAGAAGGCTGAGGTTATTAATGGAAGTACTACCATAGACTATGTGTATTCATGTGAATATTTTAATGTCAATCTGTGTACTCTGTATTGGGAGGAAGGGTTATGGGGAGGCAGTGGGGGGAGACCAAGTGCTCTATGCATGTACGTCATTGTCAATATGATTTACATTATGATGTGAGACTATAATGCACCAATAAAAGCACAAAAATTAGTATGTACTGCCAGGCATAATGGTATCCACCGTAATCCCAGTACTTGGGAGGATTATGGGTTGGAGGCCAGTATGCAGTAACTTAGTACGACCCCGTTTCAGAATAAAAAATAAGAGGAGAAGGTCCAAGATGGCAGCGGCTATGGTCGCAGTGGCCACAGAAAAGGACATACATTCCTCAGAGAAGCTCTGGAAACCAGATTTTGGTTTAATATCTGATTGGGACAACTTAAGGAGTCATTTTCAGCCATGACTTCCCACCTAGAATACAGGAGAGAGAGTAGATAATGGCGGAATTAGAAGCAAGATGACAAGGAGGCTCAAGCCACACAAGAAAAGTGATTTTTGGAAGAACATCCGAGAAGGGAATAGAGAAAAGACCGCTTCGGCCGCACATGCTGAGGACTCTTAACAACATATCTCGTAAGAAAAATGATCCAGACCTGGTGGAGGGAGCCCAGCAGCGCCAGGAAGGAAGCTGAGCCACACGTTCCGGGGAGCTCAGCGTGTCTGGCCGCCACGCTCCTCTATGCTGTGCTGGGGTTCCTGTTGCACTCGGAACAGCAGATCCTGCTCTACACAGTGAGGCTGTGGGCCTCCGTTCTTGGAGGGAGATAAAATTCATTGCTGCTGAGAGCTCAATCCCACAATCTCTTCAAAACACATGTACTGTCTTCTCTTACTAAAATAATAAATATTGGAGATGGGCCAAGATAGCGGCAGTGGCAACCAGGATTCAGGAGATGCAGACAAATCCTATCCAATTCACCTGGAACTTTTGGAAAAAATAAATCCCTGCCAAGGGGGACTGCTCCTGCCACACATGCTTAAGAATTCTGGACATCATATCATGTAAGGAAGAATCTCAGCAGAGAACCAGGAGGAAGGCGGTTGCAGCGGCAGAAGTGGTGGTGGTGGTGGAGGCTAGTATTTGGGAGAGGCAGAGATCTGATCCAACCCACCCTGATCTTCTGAAGAAATTGACCCAAAGGTAGAATGCTACTGCCACGCATGCTCAGGAATTCTGGACAACATGCAGTCTGGGAAAAGCGTTTGGGAGAGAATTGAGATGGTGGAGGCAGCAGCAATGGCAGCCAGTATTCAGGAGAGGCAGAGATCTGATTCAATCCACCTTGATCTTTTGAAGAAATCGCCCCAAAGGTAGAATGCTACCACCACACACGTTCGGGAATTTGGGACAACATGCTGTTTGAATAAGGTGCTCAGAAGAGAACCGAGATGACTGTGGCAGCAGCAGCAGTGGTCAGTATTTGGGAGAGGCAGAGATTCAATCCAATCCACCTCATAATTTCAAACAAATATCCTCAAAGGTAAACTGCTACTGCCACACATGCTTGGGAATTCTGGAAAACAAACTGTGTAGGAAAGATGTTCAGGAGAGAACCGAGCTGGCAGTGGTGGTAGTGTTGGCAGTGGTGACCAGAATCTAGAGGGGAAGACAAATCCAGTTCATTCCACCTTGGACTTTTGAGGAAATCTCCCCAATAGTAGAGTGCTCCTGCCACACATGTTCGGGAATTCTGGACAACATGCTAAGTGGTAAAAGAGTTTGGGGGGTCAGAGGAAGCCCCACAAAGCCAGGATAGGCCGCCATGCTGCGTGTTCTGGGAGTCATCAGCCCTCATGGCCACTGCACTCCTCTGCACAGAGCAGGAGGCCAGGGTGCACATGGAGCAGCAGAGCCTGCTCCCCAAAGTGAAGCTGTGGACCACTGCCTTTGGAGGGAAGATGAAATTCATTGCCACTAGGTATTTGGGGTCACAGCTTTCACAAAACACATATACTGCTCTCTCATATTAAAAAAAAAAAAAATTGAAGAACTCTGGGCATGGTGGCACATGCTTGTAATCCCCACGCTTGGGAGGTGGAGACAGGAGGATGGATCACACAAGTTCAAGGCCAGCCTTGCTGGCTTAAGAGACCCTGTTTCCAAATAAAAATATAAAAAATAGGTCTCTTGGAGTGTAGCGTGGAGGTAGAAGGGTTTCCATGCAGCCCAGTACCACCAAGAAAAAAAAAGAAAGAAAAAAGGGAACATCTGTAGACGACCTGCTCATAGTGACAGAGACCAGAGCCCGATGCACAGCAAGGCCGGTGCTGGGGACTCTGAGGCCAGAATAGGAGCCTGCCAGGCGGCTAAGCTGGGGCCGGGGCCAGCAAGGCCAGGATTGGAGCCTGCCATGAGGCAAGGCCAGTGCTGGGGCCTTCGAGGCCAGGATCAGAGCCTGCTGAGGAGTGAGGCTGGTGTCGGGGCCAGTGAGGCCAGGATTGGAGACTGTCATGAGACAAGGCCAGTTCTGGGGCCTCCGAGGCTGGGATCAGAGCCTGCCAATGGGTGAGGCTGGTGTCGGGGCCAGTAAGGCCAGGATAGGAGCCTGCCATGAGGCAAGGCTGGTGCTGGGGCTCGGAGGCTGAGAGTGGAGCCTGCCGAGGAGTGAAACCTGTGCTGGGGCCAGTGAGCCCGGGATCGGGGCCTGCTCTGAGGCAAGGTGCCAGTGCTGGGGCTTTGGAGGATGGGATCAGAGCCTGCCAAGGGGTGAGGCCGGTGCTGGGGCCAGCAAGGCCAGAATAGGGGCCTGCTGTGATGCAGGGCCAGTGCTGGGGCCAATGAGGCCAGGATTGGAGCATGCCAAGAGGGAGGGATGAAGCCAGTGCCAGGGCCAGCGAGGCCGGGATTGGAGCCTGCTGTGAGACAAGGCCTGTGTTGGGGCCTCTGAGGCCGAGATGGAAGCCTGCAGAGGGATGAGGCCAGTGCTGAGGCCAGTGAGGCCGGGATCGGGGCCTGCCATGAGGTAAGGCCATTGCTGGGGCCTCCAAGGCCGGGATCAGAACCTGCCAAGGGATGAGGCCAGTGCCGGGGCCAGCAAGGCCGGGATTGGAGCCTGCTGTGAGGCAAGGCTGGTGTTGGGGCCTTGGAGGCCGGGATCGGAGCCTGTCAAGGGGTGAGGCTGGTGCCAGGGCCAACGAGGCTGGGATCAGAGCCTGCTGTGAGGCAAGGATGGTGCTGGGGCCTCCGAAGCCAGAATCAGAGCCTTCCATGTGGCAAGGCCAGTTCTGGGGTCAGCAAGGCCAGCATCAGTGCCTGCCATGCAGTGAGGCCGTAGCTTGAGCCAGCTAGGCCGGGATAGGAGCTTGCCTTAAGGCAAGGCCAGTACTAGGGCCTCCGAGGCCAGGATCAGAGCCTGCCATAAGGCGAGGCCAGTGCTGGAGCCAGTGTGGCCAGGATCAGAGTCTGCCAGGTGGCCAGGCCGGTGCCAGGCCCTTCAAGAGTGGTATCGGAACTTGCAATGCGGCATACACAGAGAAATATCACAGAAAATGTAAAAAAAATCAGATGCTTTCCCTAATATGCAAAAACTAGGAAGAAATGGGTAAGAGGAGGAAATCTAGTTGAAGAAAGGGCCCTATGGAGGAGCAATTAAGCTGACCAATCAGAGGGGATGGGGTGGGGAAAGATGGAATCTCTCTAAAACACATAATGTATATAAACAAATATATCAAAGTTAATCACTAAATAAAGCATGGGATCAAGGGAGGGGGAGGGATTGGGATGAGGATTGGATAAAGGCTAATTGGATGATGTGTGCTTGGATATCCTCACAAGTCTTGTATTCCATTGTGATGTTTGACGACAATGCATCAATAAAAATATATTTAAAAAACTGTACATTTTTAATACAGAGTCTAAATATGAGTATATCTCTGAGGGTATAGCTCAGAGATAGAATGCCCCTGGGTTTAAGCCCCAGTATAACACACACACTCACACACACACACACACACACACACACACACACACACACACACATTTCATGTAGATCAAAAAGTGTTGATCTATAATTTTATAGAAAAATTAACTAGAACATCCTAAAATGCAACAGCAATACTTTTTAAATTACCAACTAAGATACTTCACTAAGTAAGCACCTTGATAATTATGGTTCATTAATTATTAAGTTGTTTAATGTCTTGCAAGATGAGTAGCTTCTCTCACTGTTTTTCTCTACTTGAAACATTGTGAAAATAATCTATACAGATCTTCATCCTTATTGGTCCATAATTTAATTTGATCTGGCCATTAATATGAATATATAGCTTATACATTTTGTCTGATTTTTAAAATTTTATCATTGGTTTGTAACATTATTCTGCCATGCTGTATCACTTTGTTTTAAAAATATAAATCTAATTTTGAAGACTAAAATTAGAGTGACTTAATAAATCTTTCAAGTAGGGATCACACTTGTGCCTCATAACAGACAAACAAAATCAACATGAGTACAATAATAAATATGAAAGAATTGCATCATTTTATCGTTAATGTAAGCCAATCAAATGGCAGCCAGCTATTAGACAACGTATATAGAAAACCTTTAGAACTGTTAAACTAGCCCAGGCGTGATGGCGCGTGCTTGTAATCCCAGCATCTGAGAAGCTGAGACAGGAGGATCGCGGTTCTTGGACAGCCTCAGCTACTACTTAGTGAGGCCCTTTGCAACTCAGTGAGACCTTGTTTCAAAATAAAGAATAAAAAATAGAGCTGGGGATATATCTCAGAGATAAAGTGCCGGTGGGCTCCACCCCTAGTACCGCAAAAAAAAAAAAAAAAATGAACTGTTAAACTACAACAAGACAACAACACAATCACAAAAATGCCATAAACATGATTTCAAGAATCATATAACAAGGTGCTCATTTAAATGATCCAACTATGGGGATATTAATCGTTAGACTGTCCTCAAAATGAAAACAGAATTTAAAAATTTTTACAAAGCCCATAGATCCCTAGAAATGTAGGAGCTGAGAGTTTGGAAAATCCTAAAGTGCACATGATTGATTATTAATATTACATGTTACCTAGATTTTGTGGACTTTTTTGGAAAATAGACCCTACTTATAAAAGGATATCTATAGACCTACCAAATCCAAATTAATGAACTTGTGTGAATACCGTAAAGTATGACTTGTCAAGCATTTTTCACTGTCTAGATATTTTTGGATAGTAATTAATATGAAAATAAAAATATATCCTAAAATAAATTTTCCATACTGTTATAAAATCTACAATATCTCTTTTTCACTTATCACAAAACATGTTTTCCATTTCATAGGATTTTATTTCCAAAATGTAAGGTTTCCTGAGTGTTATACTGTATCATCAGTTAAGTCAACTAATTAAAAACAAGTTAACAATGGATCTTAGAAAAAAGATCACAAGTGGAAATGATCTCAGGAGGGCAGAAAACTGTTATACAAAAATGACCCTAAAGAGAATCGCACTGTCTATACCTTGTTTACACTATCAATATTTTCCATCAGTAAGGCAAAATGTTCTTTTCCTAATTATCACAATTTTTCAATTAATGACATCAGTTGAATTTTGCTTGCCAATAAGCTGACCTGTAGTAGTTTACTTTATGAGTGTGTAACCTGTGTTTACAAGCAAATGAAAAGCCTTCAGTCAGCCTGTTTCTTTTATGTGACTCTTGAGTTTCTCCAGGGAAGAGTCTGTATCATGCATTTCAGAAATCCCTAACATCTAGTTTAATTTCCAGAACACAGGTACCCAATAAATATGTAAGAAAATTTTAAATGGATTTATTTCTATTTGTTCTCTTTCCCCAAGATTCTATTCAGTGCTCTCATCTTAAATTGATAGGCACTAAATGCATGCTGTTTGATTGGTTAATGAGTGACAGCTCATTAAGTAAAAAGGACTAGATAATTGATAAGGCATCTTTATCTAGTAGTTTTCTTCAAAGAAACTAAGAAGGCTCTCTAGATATTATCTTTGAATCCTCTAGGACATTAAGAATAAATGAGGGCCAGAGAGGGCATATCAGGTAACACAGCGAGAGAAGGAGTCCTAAATATCTACTGGAACCTCTGGCCAAGCTGTCACTTGAAAGACTGCATCAGAATATGGACAACTCAAAGCATCTTTTTTGAAAGAAACCTTTCTTCAAAGGAAACATTGTCTTGGCAAATGTGCTGATTGAATTCCCACTGTGCATTCCCTTTTTAAATGTCAAAATCTATTTTCTTCTCTGATTTACTTCTGTGCTCTGACTATTGATGGCTGTGGGGTTTAGCAAGTCTGATACGAAAACATTCAATATCCTTATATCAGGAAACTGTAGCTCTTCATGTAATAACCACAATATGTCTGTAGAGAACATAAATATCCCCTCTAATATATAGTTTAGACCTTTAATTTCTTGCTAAATTAACAGTAATAATAATAACAATAAGCCGATGGTTCTTACAATTTTGCAGTAATGGGGCTTTAAGTAAAAAGTTAAAAATTGGAGATGACAAAGATAGGCTCAGTAGGACAGATACCTACTTTACTGAACTGGAATCTGCAAAGGCCATCTGCTCTAAGTGCTTTGTTAAACCCACAAAAAAATTGCAAACTAAAATTATCTAAGTCTCTTGAGAATAAAAGTCATGTCTTAGCCAGGAATGGTGGCACATGCTTGTAATCCCAGCATTTGGGAGGCTGAGACAGGAGGATCACAGTTCAAAGACAGCCTCAGTTACTGTTACAGTTTGAAATGGTGGGGGTTCTTTTTCTTATTCAACTAAGGTTGGTTGAATATAAAAATTAACGGGCAGCTCAGTGCAGCTTTAACAAATCTTTATTACAAAATTAGGAAATAGAACAGTAAGAAATAGAGAAGAGAAAGAAAAAGCAGCATGCTGACCCACATGCTGGAGAGACCGAAAATGGAACTCTGTCTGGCCCCTTTTAGGGACCCCAACCCTTAAATAGATTTTGTATTGGTATCTTCCTCATCAGTGTTACCAAGGCAATGGGCTAGTTACTTATTCCTTAGCCAGGTGGTGCCTCTTTGTCTCCAGACAGTGCACTTACTAAGTGCAAGGGTCAAGAATCTACCTGGCTCTGGGCTCTATTGTATTGGGCAGTATTAGTTGCTCATCAACTAGGGTGCTTTGAAGCCACACACAAAGTTTACCTTTCCTGTGCCCAAGCTGGATCCCAGAGGACAGGAAGGTAAACAGAGGGATCCCAGAGGACAGGAGGTAAACAGAGGCACCGGTTGCCTCTATTGTAATTTTAGGGCTAAAGGCTTCAGTTGACTCTAAGGCTTTTACTATAGGTTAATGATTAGAATGAAGGTCAAAGTCAGAGAGGAACTCTGCATTGTAATCGCTGCAGCCCCCTCCCTGTCTGAGTTCTTACACAGCACCTAAGCTCTAACTGTATTTTACACTTTGGAAATTATCAAAGCAATTTTCCAATACCAGCACCTTAATACATTTTGATGCCTCTTCCCAATACTGGCACAGTTACCACTAGTACTTTGCAACTCAATGAGACCCTGTTTCAAAATAAAGAATAAAATATAGGACTGGGGGTGTAGTTCGGAGGTAGAATGCCCCTGTGCCACACACACACACACACACACACACACACACACACACACACACAAAGTCATGTTATCCTGTATGTGGAACTTTATAAAATCTAATTAACTTTGTTATGACCTTCATGGAATGAGTTTATTATTGGGAATCTTGATATCATTAAGAAATTGTATACCTGACCACATGCTAAGGCTGTGTTCAGTGGAGCAAACTCTTTGTATTTGAGTGTGTGTGCGCATGCACAAGCGCACACATGTGTGGTGCTGCGGATTGAACCCAGGGACATTCTACCTCTTCTATACCTCCAGCCCTAGTTTTAATTGTTTGTTTGTTTGTTTGTTTGTTTTTTGCGGATGGAACCCAAGGGCATGCTACCTCTAAGCTACACCCCCAGCCCTATTTTTTATTCTTTATTTTTGAGACAGGATCTCACTTAGTTGCAAAGAGCCTTAATTTTTATTTTGAAACAGGATTTCACTAGGCCAATGAAAGTCTCACTAGTTACTGAGGCTGTCCTCAAACCCGTGATCCTCCTGTTCAGCCTCCCAAATCCTGGCATTATAGGCAGAGGCCACCACACCTAGCTAACTCTTTGTAATTTTGAGTTACATTTCAGAATTGTGACTACACGGAAGCAGACAGTCATCAGGTGCAAAGAGTATATCTAACACTGAATTATCATCGGATGCTTCAGTTACCTAATTGAACACAAAATGTCAACACTTTAATGGAAACTGGGGATCCATGTGAATGGTGAAGTGATATGTAATAAATCACAGAACATGCACATTTAGATTGGATATGGTTGGCAAATAAATGAAAAGTGATCTTTCCTATTTTCTGACCTGGGATACAAGCATATAGTCATCAGAAAAATTCTTCAGACACATTCTGGAAGCTTCTAGATACATTCTAATATTCTATTTTCACTCCAAACTGTCATCCTAATTTCTGACATAAATTTTATATAAAATCTTAAATTCAATACAGTAAATATATATGAATCTGTTTTTAGTGTTTGATTCTGCAGGTATACAAAATTATATTGGATATATTCTCTACCAAGACATGCGCCTTCAATAGAAATGTAATAATGTAAAAATGGAATAGGAGGAAGAGAGTTTGGTTCTGACTAGATGGGCCTCAAAAATCTTCTTCAAAAAGGTTATGTTTGAGTTGAATAATCAAAAAAGAATTGGCTGTCAAAAGACAGACACATACAAAGCCAAGACCATGATATGTATCGGTACAAGTTTGTAGTACATGGGGAGAATGCATTGAAGGAATATTTGTTCCTAAGGTCAGTGGACAAAAAGAAATTTAGTTTTTCTATTTAAAATAATGAAATAGTCTGAGATAGAAGAATCACAGGCTCAGGGCCAGCATCATCAATTTAACAAGACCCTGTTTCAAAGTAAATAAATAAAAAGGGCTGGATGTATAGCTCAGAGGTAGGATGCCTCTGAATTCAGTCTTCAGTTACATACACACACACACACACACACACACACACACTCACACACTCATGAGAATATTTGAAATTCAAACAGTTCAGCATTAGTGATAAAGACAGATTAACTAAATTGCAGATGCTTATATATATATGTATATATATATATATCTTTAAATTTTACCTTTTTATTATGTTCTTATATATCCAACTTCATAAACTAAAAGATGTATATATCGTCAGCAATGGTCTCCCATGCTTTGGGGAAGGTGCGCTATTTAGAAAACAAACTGTAACTTCTTACTTCATAACTCGTGGCAGCTGTCCCTAATTGTCTTTACCATGATCAAAATTCAAAGTGTCAGCCAAACTGCAAAGTGTTAATAACCAATAATGATGATTGGAACAATATTGTTCTGGTGCTCTGGAAAGCAGGGAGTTTGCATGGACCCTGCTTTGAAAGCACCAAGTGGAGAGAAAAGATACAGGGGGAGTGTAAGATAGGAAGCAGATTGGAGAAGAAGAGTAGGATGGATACCGTTGGCAGCCATCACGGAACGAGCTCTCAACCCTCAGCACCTGCCGCTTGTTGGGCAGCTCCAGGCAACTCAGGCAGCCCTGAGACAAAACAGCATCACTATATAAAATAGTACCAACACCCTTCTTCTGTTTTGAAAATTCTGATCCTCACACAAAAATAGAAGAGTCTCAACTGGTTATGTTAGAATTTTATGTGCCTTTAAGAACATATAACAAGCCAGGCATAGTAGTGCACACTGGTAATCCCAGCATTCGGGAGGCTGAGACAGAAGGATTGGGGTTCGCAAACAGCCTCAGCTACTTAGTGAGGTCCTGTGCAACTCAGTGAGATCCTGTTTCAAAATAAAGAATAACTTTGAGGTAGAACACCCCTGGGTTCAATCCCTACTTCAAAAAAAGAAAAAAAGAACAAGCAATCTCCATGACTCAGTACTACCCCAGCCAGCCCTGACCCTGTTTATTATTCCACCAAATTCCTGTACATAATTTAATTATGCATGCATTTCTCTTTAATTGGGTCCTTATTTTTGTACTTTTTCCTTGTGAATGTGTTCATCTCCTCAAATAGACTACAAGCAGAAAATATAAAGACCATTCAGTCTACCACTTTCCCTGAGGCTGGATATAGCCATCATTACCAACATGATTTTTATTTTTTGAGGGGGTTGCTGTCTTCAAGTCCTGGCCCACCACTGGAAAGCCTTCTGTGTGACCTAATGGCTAGGATTAGGGTAACCTAGATAATACCATAAATCTTGAGAGCAGAATTTAAGAGAGCACTAAAACAAATAAATAGTTTAAAAAGCAATCAGTTATTTTAAGTCAAAATTATGGAAAATACAAGATGAACAAAATATCAAAATTTTAAACAAAGTCACACTGCTGTTTGTTTTGAGGCCTTGCTGTATTTACACTGTTGGCAGAATGGTATCTTCCCATAACCTGTAGATCCTGAGTCTTTAGGGCCATTGTATCCCCAGATGGTGGGCATCTAAAGGCTGATAGGGGCAGGATAACAGACTGAGCAATGCTTTATGGCTTGATGATTGTCTCAGTCCATTTTGTGCTGCTATCACAGAATACCTAAGGCTGGCTAATTATAAAGAAGAATTTATTCTTTTATAGTTCTAAAGGCTAGGAAGCTCAAAGTCAAGGTGCCTCAGGTAGGGTTGTTCTCTCTGCTTCCAAGAAGGCACCTTATACCCTGAATCCTCCTGAAATAGGAAGATTGTGTCTTCTCATGACAGAGGAGTGGAAGGAAGAGGATCTATTCTCACAGGCCCTTTTTTTTTTCCTTCTTTTATTTTTTGTGCTGCTGGTTGAACCCAAGTCATTGTGCATGCTAGGTAAATGCTCTACCACTGACCTATGCCCCTACAACCTCTTTTTAATAGCCACATTAACCCGTTCATGAGGTCAGAGACCTCATGATCTAATATCTCCCATTATTTCCCACCTCTTAACCCTGTTGTATTGGGGATTACATTTTGACATGAGTTTTGAAGAGGACAAAAACATTCAAAGCATAGCAATGACTCTCCAAAATTTCTCAGTTTTAGCCAAGCACAGAGGGAACACTCAGGAAATAGAGAGCTCAACATGGGTAGAAATTGAGGCTGGTGAGCTTATAGTGTTTACTATATATAAAGTGCCAGGGCTAGAATAGGTGTAACCTGTACATTAGCTCATTAAATCTATGTTGCCAACTAAAATATAAGTGTCCACCAAGAGGTAAACCTATAGTTTTTTAGAAATAGACATTCATATTATCAAAAGTGGGCACATCTTTCTTTGAAGAACAGAAAAAGAAAAGAAATACAGAAAGACTACACAGGGCCCTCTTCCTGACTGTTTCCTACAGGCTGGTTGGCCTAGGATTGTTATTATCTGGTAGGAACTGCAGTATGCTCTGTGATGCCATCACCGAAGGTAAGTAAATATCTCCAAATAAGGTCTCTTTTGGGGAGCAACTTTCCCCCCACGCCTTCAATTACAACTTACACAAAGGCTTCTGATTTTCTGGAATTTCTTTTAAGTTTCTTATTCCATGCCAGAAGGTTTTTATACTATATAGTTTTATTTTTGTGTGTGGCTTGGGTTGTGTTAGTACATGTTTTTTTTCTGAGGCTTATTTGTCCCTAATTCTAAGCTTTCTTATTTTGAAATGCTGTGATTTAAATACCCTGTGTAGTCTTTGATCAAAGAGTTACTTACCCACAATTTATTCCGTGCGGGTATATGTGTGTGTGTGTGTGTGTGTGTGTGTGTGTGACTGGAGATTGAGCCCAGTGAATTCCACCTCTGAGTACACCTCCAACCCTATTTTATTCTTATTTTGAAGCAGGGTCTTTCTAGGTTGATGAGAGTCTCACTACTTACTGAGGCTGTCATCCAACCTGGGATCCTCCTGTCTCAACCTTCTGAGTACTGGGATTACAAGTATGTGCCTCCAATCCGTTCCTGGCTTTATTCTACATTGTTATAAGAAATATAAACAAGATTTGGAAGAACTCTGTATGATTCCTAGAACATAGTATGTGCTAAATAAATTTAAGTTACAACTAGTGAGACTGTAAAGTCTTAGTAGTGGTCATAGCAAAAGAGCACTATCCCTTCCTCTCACAGCTGCAGGCCTTTCATGTTTATTGGGGCTAGTTTCTTCTGCCCCCTCCTCCCATTTGCTCTGCGGAGGTAACTACCCTACGCACATCTTGCCATGGCCCCTTTGTATCTGGACATTGTAGAATCTCTCAGTCTCCTTACGTTGAACATTAGACAACACTTTTTTGCAACTGAATCTCATTTTTGCCAGTGAAGAAACAAACCCTCTTTCTGCAACAGTCAACTGCCTGGGAAAACTAATACAATATGAAACAAAAACTTTTAGATATGTTGGGTTTAATTCATTTTAGTATCTTTTTTTTCTGTCAGTTAAACCACTAGAGCCAGTCACACCCTGCTACATAGGAAAGGCAAAACAGTTTTACCAGTCTCCAACTTCTGCCTGTAACCACCCTTCTTCTTACAGCAGCAGGATAGATGGAAATATTCCAGATGACCGTCATATACTAAGTAAGCAAGAAAGTATGTATGTGTGTGTGTGTGTGTATGTATGTATGTATTTATACCGGTAATTGAACCAGCAGCATTCTACCTCTGAGCTACACACTTAGCCCTTTTTAATTTATTTTGAAATAGGGTCTCGCTAGGTTGATGAGAGTCTCCTTGAATTGCTAAGGCTGGCCTCGAACTGGTGATTCTCCTTTCTCATCCTCCCAAGTACTGGGATTACAGGGATGCAAGAACATTTTAAACTCTCATATCCTTACAGTACTATTCATGAACAAGAGCTGTGTCTTGCTCCTTGTGCTGAAGGACCTGCAGGGGGAGCCTGCTTCCTTAACTATTTAACTTCAGATCAGCCAGGAAGAAGGAAATGTCTTCCCCTTTCTCTTGGCACCACCCTGCACTCAGTTCCTCTTTTGGCCCCATTTCAGGAACGCATTCTTGCTTTCTTTGATCTTCTGGTCTTTTCTCTTGTTAAAAAGATAGCAGCAGGCTTCTAACTCTTTCTTTTGGAACGTAAAAGCTATAAATATTGCTTCAGGGGTACGATTGTTTGCAGGCAACAATACTACCTTTAAGTAAGGCTGACAAAAATCCTAGTCAGATTCAGCTAAAGAATTATATCTTATATAAGAGGCTTTACTAAGTATATTCTGAAACTCTCTATATAATTAAACTAAGAAATCTGCCCAGACTTGAATTCACTCACTCACCTGGCTTACATTTCTACTACTCTGAATTACTGTTTTATTTATTTTATTTTGAGATAGGGGCTAAATTTTTTGCCCAGACTGGGTTTGAACTTGTAAGACCCCCGCTGAGGGGAGACCCTCAATCAGCCTCGGGATAAGCGACAGCAAGAACACACGAGAGACTTTATATTCCTTGATGCAATGAGCAAAAGGTAAAGATTTATTAAGGAACCAGTGCACTGGGGCCGACTCGTATAGGAGTTCGGCCCCGAGCAACTGAAAGTGTGGATATTTATAGGGAAAAGACCACCAGTTAGGGGGGTTTGGGCCAAGTTACATGCGTTTACAAAATATTACAGAATCATTTGAAAAAGTACATTCTGTAGTCAAGTGTTAGATAAGATACCAGGTGTAGTCAGCAGGTTCCCGGCACAGGGCGCGCTGACCCGGTCAGTATAGATAAGATGCTAGGTACGTTCCTGGAACAGGGTGGGCTTATTGCATATTTCTCATTCTTAAGCTATGCTTCTTAAGCTGCAAGCTGCAGTAATATATACTTTTCTTTTTAACTATTAGCTGGCTGTTTTAACTATTAGCTGGCTGCTAGGGCTTGTGATTTTTCTTCTAAATGGGGCCTTTCAAACTCTTGGGCTCAGGCAATCCTCCTGCTTCAGCCTCACAAGTATCCAGGACTATAGGCACACATGACCATGCTTGGCTTCTAATTTTTTTAACTAGACATTCCAAGTCATAGACATTTTGTTTTCATTATCTTGTCATGTTTCCCCCATCAAATAAATTCATACTTCTCCATTTTAGCTCCTTCCATTTTCCTGTATGCAATGATTCATCTGTTGTTTAGAGTCAGGCCAGGCTTCTTAGCTCAGCTTCCTTGAGAACCTTAACAAAAAAAGTCTAAGGCTGGACCCGAGCCAATACAGTGAATTAGACTTTAGAGGAGGGGGCTGTGCATCCCAGGGTTTCAAAGTAAGTAACAGAGAATGTGGAATTACACTGATGAGTAATGAGGACTTAACCCTTCCTCTTCTCTGATGCCCTCAAGAATCCTCTCCTCACTGGGCAGCTAGTCAGCTCTCTTACCAACACTGATCAGTGCTATGATACCCCAGGAAGCCTATCCATGCTTATCTTCACAGATCCTAGACATGGACAAGAGGAACTGAACATTCCAAGTAAACTCTGGTCTCCAAAATTCAGATGAACTTATACAGCCACTTTCCATGTTGCCTCTTTGAAGCCAGGATAAATACGGAAACCAGGGCTGAGGGCTAGGACCATGACTGGGAACAGACAGAGGCAAGGGGGTGGCCAGAGGACTAGCTGAGAGAGGTGCTTGCTCACAGGCACCGCCCTCGGGGTCTCAGGAGTGTATCCTCGATTCCTGTGCCACTTGTCTCCTTGAATCTATTACTATTTGAGTCTTTACCTCATCTTAGTCCTGGTTCTGACAGAAGCTAAGCACTTTTCCTAGAAGTATCCTGGGAAGAGAGGATGTCTGCCATCCTGTGATAAGTGTGAAGATTTAATAGGCAAAACGAAGTCGTCTCTGTGAGGAGGTAGAAGAAAATAGGCAGATAGGAAAAAGGCTTCCGTAGAAAAAAGTTAATTTCCTGAGTTTCCTGAGGGGCGACAAATACCTGAAATTCCAAAGGCTCAGAGATAAGAAGGCCAGAGCTATACAAAGCCATCTGTTTACTAATCAACAAGCCCAGAACAAGTCTGGCATTCCTGAAAGGAGACCCTTCAAAGGACTTGCAGATACCCTATGCAAATTCTGAGAGCTACTTCCCAAAATTCTCCTTGGAATCCCAAAGTCACCCTAATCAAAAGAGGACTTTCAAGCGGTCATGCCTTTGCCTTAGTTGAACAGCAAAAAGGGCTTTCCCTCTCAGAATCCCCTCCCCTTTTGGGGAGCTGTTTCTCTCTCTCTCTCTCTCTCTCTCTCTCTCTCTCTCTCTCTCTCTCTCTCTCTCTCTCTCTCACGTCGTGTTGGCCCTGAGAGAAGGCAGGGTGCATCTGAGGGCACATGGCTCGGGATACTCTCGAGTAGTGACCTGAAGGCCTCTGCTGGACATCAAGGCTGGCCAGGCCCCTAGGGGTGACCTGCACCTCTTTTCTGGCAGGTCGCATGGACTCTGGGAGAAAGTAGTTTGCAACTGATGGGCATTTGGCTCGGGCGACACTCAGGTAGTGACCTTGAAGGCAGTTACTGGACCCCGGAGTTCTGACCGCCCCTTTGGGGTGTTCGGCCACTTTTCTCTATTCCCTTCTGACAGATCGCGCGGACTCTGGGAGAAAGCAGCCTGCACCTGAAGGCAAATCGGCTTGGGCTACTCTCAAGTATTGTCCTGAAGGCAGCTGCTGGACCCAGAGTTCCAGCCCCTTTGGAGTGTTCAGCCACCTTTCCCCATTCCCTGCTGCTTCCAATAAACCTTTTACTCCCCTTCCTGAGGTCTGCGGGTGTCATTCTTTGCTCACCGTAGACAAGAACCAGGTAAAGAAATGTTGAGTTCCTTCTTAGGAAACTCTGTTTCATCTCGAGGAAACCCCCATTTCATCTGCAGCATATCTTAGCATTAAAATTTCCAAACTTCTCAATGATAACTAGGCTCTGCTGTTAGCTCCACCTGTGCCCCTGACCCCACCCTAGACATATATGCAGAAGAAAGTGGAGGGGAAGGTCCAGTCAGAAGAACAGCAAGCCTCGGTTCCCATCAGAAGAGGTTGACGGCAATTTTCATCGAAAGTCAGGTGTAATGACATTTTCTCTCTCAACATACTAAATATTTTGCAGTTTTAATTCTTCCTTTTGTTTTACAGGAAATAAATTAATTAATGCTTGTGAAATGCCTTATTCAGAGCTGGCAGAGTTGAATGCCCAATAACTGGTAACTATTTTTCTCACCAGAAGGATAATGGAACTCAAGAAACTGTCGTCATTCAAGATGGCCACGTGAACAGTGCCACGTCATTTACAGATAGAGTGAAGCTAGGCGCAGACCACCGACTTCTCCTCTCTCCTGTCCATACCCATGATGATGGCCGGAAGTTCTCTTGCCTTGTTAGAGTCAGGCCTGGCAAAATCTTAAGGAGCTCCACCACGGTGAAGGTGTTTGGTAAGAGCCTGTGCACTGTGGACTTCCTGCCACCTTCCTGTCAATTTCTCCTGCCTTGATCTCCTCTAGAGAAGAAGCTTCACTTGGCACTAGAGAGCAGCCACAAGGGTGCTCTCTAGTGCACCAAGGCTATTCTGAATTTCCTTTACCTTTATCCATTCATTCATGGTAGAGATAGGGACATGGATAGAAGGCTAAAAAATAATTACTTATTAATAGAAAAAATCATACAGAAAGCCAGATATAGGTCAGTTATTACAATCTTAATGTCTCTTAGAATACTGGAAATCTGTTGCTGGGCATGGTGGTATGTTTTTCTGTAATCCTAGTACTTGGAAGCCTGAGACAGGAGAATCGTAGGTTTAAAGCAAGTTAGCAAGACCTTCATTAACTTTGCAAGGCCTTGTTTCCAAATAAAATATAAAATGGGGCTGGAGGTGTAGCTCAGAGGTAAAATGTTCCTTGGTTTAATCCCCAGGATAGCACGCGCACACACCCACAGCCACCCACCCACACACAAAATACTGGAAATCTCTAATTGCTTAGTTGTCTAATTATCCCAGTTGCTTGCCGAATCAAGGTGAAATAAGGCCACTGGCCACTGTGAGAAAAAGAAAGTGATAAACACAGCTCCAGAGAAACTCTGCAAGGTGTCCCTCACCTCTGCCCCTCCTCCCGGGGCTAGCTGGGGTGAGAGAGGGTTCCCTGTTCCAGCAAGAAAGCATGCAGGGATGGCCCTCCTGTATTCGCAAGAGAGTAGGGCTGAGCTCTCAACTCCACTGTGGCTATGCTGCTCAAAATGCAGCCTCCATGGGATGCAATTTGAAGAGAAAAATGTGAACATCCTAGCTTTTCCCATGGTGCAAGGAAATATTAATAAACAGAAGCCCCTGGCTTTGGATACTTCTTCATTCTTATGGCCAAGACCTGTGTTTCTGTGTTTTTAAAAAGTTATTGTTAAAGGAAGACAAAGAGAAAAGTGGTGATATCGATGAGCAATTAATTGTTTTTAAAAATGAACGCGGAGAAAAAGAATGAACACAGAGAAAATAACTGCATAAAACTTAATGGCATGTGGTGCTCAGCAGTTCCTCAGTTCTTTGAGTGATATGACAAGCCAAAAAAATGTTTTTATTCAGAATATTACTACATTACTATTGGAAATAAATGTAGCATTTCAAAGAAAACAGAAGATAGTTTGCAAAGACAGGACTAGCTACCACCAGGGTTTTTTTGGTTTGATTGAAGTTTCATGTTTGCCTCTCTTTCTCTCTCTTTCTCTCTCTCTCTCTCTCTCTCTCTCTCTCTCTCTCTCTCTCTCTCTTCCTCTTTTTTTCTCTCTCCCTCTTCCTCTCTCCCTCTCCCTCTCTCTTTCTCTTGCTCTCCCTCTCATTCTTTTCCTCCATTCCCTTTCTTCTTCTCTCCCCCTTCCCTTTCCTCTCTCTGGATCTCCTCTGGACTGTGTTAGGTGCTAATCTCCCTCATGATTATGATTATGAAAACTCAAGTGTTCTGTGAAGCATTGAGAGCAGACTGCTTGTCTCTTGCATCCTACCATTATCACCCTGGTTCATACACCAGGGTGTGGCTGCTGCCACACAACATGAGGCAGCCTCATCCTCATCTGGCCTGGCTGTCGGCAAACAATGAAGGCAGCTCTCCAGGTTGTGGAGAGAAACGCCAATTTTAAGTGAGGCAAGCTGTGTCCTCGGCGAATAAAGAGTTTGTGTGTGTGCCATTACATGATCTAATTGCTTCATCCACACTTAACCCCCATACTGTACCTCTTTGTTGCATTACGACATAACTGTGTTGAGCTTGGATGTTTTCTAGTCCTTTAGATCTCACTCTTATCCCCATATCTGGTTCTACATCTCTGTCTATATTTCCTTTGCTTTTTCTCTGATCTCCTCTCAGTAGACACTTAGAAATCTGAGATGCTGCCTGCTTATTTATAGAATTTGATTTTCCCTATTTCATGGCTTTCTCAGTGAGTAAGTGGTCCAGATGGGTTGTGTTTAGGCAGAGTCTCCTCCAGCCTTTGATCTATTTGTGGTTATCACCCAGATATGTGTGATGGTAGCTCTAGCCTAGAGTTACAATGCACATCTTACAAGAACTTACTTTGCATCCATTAGTGATTCCCTGTATTGAGTGAGCCAAAAGCGAAATATAAACAGCTTGAGATAAATACCCAAATGTGTCAGCAACCCATTCACTGTGCTCCAAACCAGTTATTCCCTCTTCCCAATGCCTCCTTGCCCACCTTCTCATTCTCAGCTGACCAGGAACCAGAGGCCACGCCAGCTCCTTTGCTGCTTCCAGTCTCCCTCACAGTTCTCCGGTGCTTCACTCCCTAGCGGGGAGTCACCGTCACCATAAGCTAGCTGTTTCTGGAAATGTGATCATTCTGAGCCCCAGAATGATCTTTCTGCATCACCCCTGCAACTTTTAGTAATTGTTTTCTTTATCTCTTCCTCTGTCTAATTATCTGTCTGACTCTGACACTCTCTCTCTCTCTCTCTCTCTCTCTCTCTCTCTACCTTTCTCTTCAGATCCTTTAATCTACTGCTAATGTAAAGTTGGAAAGGTCGATTCAATGAAGGATCTGAGGAGTTTCCCAAAAGGGAAACCTACCTCAGGACCAGTGAAACGGGTTTCTTGAGAGGAAACCCGGCGTTTCCTCGAGATGAAACAGAGTTTCCTAAGAAGGAATTCGACGTTTCCTTACCAGGTTCTTGTCTACGGTGAGCAAAGAATGACACCCGCAGACCTCAGGAAAGGGAGTAAAAGGTTTATTGGAAGCAGCAGGGAATGGGGAAAGGTGGCTGATCACCCCAAAGGGGTTGGAACTCTGGGTCCAGCAGCTGCCTTCAGGACAATACTTGAGAGTAACCCAAGCCGAATTGCCTTCAGGTGCAGGCTGCTTTCTCCCAGAGTCCATGCGATCTGTCAGAAGGGAATAGAGAAAAGTGGCCGAACACCCCAAAGGGGCGGTCAGAACTCCGGGGTCCAGTAGCTGCCTTCAGGGTCACTACCCGAGTGTCGCCCGAGCCAAGTGCCCGTCATTTGCAAACTACTTTCTCCCAGAGTCCACGCGATCTGCCAGAAAAGAGATGCAGGTCACCCCTAGGGGCCTGGCCAGCCTTGATGTCCAGCAGAGGCCTTCAGGTCACTACTTGAGAGTCGCCCTAGCCACGTGCCCTCAGATGCACTCTGCCTTCTCTCAGGGCCAACACGACCTGAGAGAGAGAGAGAGAACAGCTCCCCAAAAGGGGAGGGGGTCCCGAGAGGGAAAGTCCCATTTTTGCCGTGGAGTAAGGCAAAGGCATGACCACTTGCAAGTCCTCTTTTGATTAGGGTGACTTTGGGATTCCAAGGAGAATTCTGGGAAGCAGCTCTCAGAATTTGCATAGGGTATCTGCAAGTCCTTTGAAGGGTCTCATCTCCTTTCATTCAGTAGGAGTGTCCACTTGCTCTGTGCTGGCTCCTGGGTTTGTTGATTAATAAACAGATGGCTTTTGTGAAGTTCTGATCCTTCTTATCTCTAAGCCTTTGGAATTTCAGGTATTTGTCGCCCCTCAGGAAACTCAGGAAATTAACTTTTTCTACCAAGGCCTTTTCCCTATCTGCCTATTTCCTTTCTACCTCCTCACCAACAAGGTCCTTACGATGATGGAAGAGAAATGCAGTGGACACCAATCAGAGACATATACAGAGATTTATTTAGGGAAGTAGTGAATACACATGCAAGGGAGAAATGTGGGTTTCTCAAGAGGGAGACACCTTCTGGGGGTCCATGCTCTTCTTTTAAAGTAAACCTGGTTAAGGAAGGGCATGGAAAAGTATGTGAGCATGAGCTCAATCCAGTAGTCTCAAGGCAATTTCTGGTGTTCTTGTCCCTTTAGGGTCCTCAGGCTGATAGAGGTCTTCATTAAGCTGAAGATTCCCCTAAATTATAGGTTTCTCAAGATATCTTATGTGTCTTGTTAACATTTCACAGGGCAATTATAATTTATTTTGGCTCATTCTAGGATCTACAGATTTCCCAAGAATTTGGAATAGGTAGTCCTGAGAAACACAACTGGTTTGAGAAAAAAAAAGGTGATGAAATTTAGAAGCAGGTTATTATGTCAAGGTTATATTTTCCTTCTTCTTCCTATCTCTCTCCTTTCTTCCTATACTTTTCTTCTATCCTACATCATTAGGAGGTCAGAAATACCCTTTCTCTCATGAAAGTCTCAGGGTTCTATCTTGGGGTTTGGATTGTCCTGTAAAAAATAAACTGAGACAAGGATCAGGTTAAATTATTTGAGAGCTAATACTGAAAAGCTGGAAAAGTGGGAAAGTGCATCTAAAAAAGAATGAGGGTAATAAATGTGCATGATTAAGTCAGTTACCACTATGGGCTTAGAGGTCAGTCTCACTGGGAACTCTGGGCAACTGCATGGACTGCACACCAGAGTTCTCTCTAATAAAGGGTGAGGAAGCAGGGGTATTTATCCACACACTTCCCGTCTTTTGTCACTGTTAACGCCTCCAGTTTTCCCTTTTGGAGTACTGAGTGTGTTCTCACAATCCTAGTGAAGCAAAGGCATACCCAGCAAGAGCGTCTGGGACAGGGATCTTAACATTCTCTGCACTAGTTCATAGAGGACTCTGCTAATCTACCCCTCTGCTAGACTCAAGAGCTTACTTGAAGTCACTTAGTTTAACATGATGAACTCAATGTCGATTTTGTGCTGGGCACTAAGTGCTGGAGACAAAGAGCTGGATAAAATACTTTGGCTTTGATGCACTTATAATCTCACAGGACAACAGAATCGCTGAACTAATTATTCTCTGATATTTTCTAGTGCCAAGTAACAAAACAAATACCAAGTATTTTTCTGGCTCCCTATCAGCCCTGAACATGATGATTCCTTGGTCTTTGGACGCGTAAAATACTCCTCTCCCTTCTCTCCCCACTGTCAGCCCTTCTGTTCCTCCACACTCCCCATCTCCTTGACTCAGTGAACATCACTCAGGTATTGGTGACACACTGCCTCCTCCAAAAGCCTCTTATCCTACAAGTTGGCTTATAAGCTTCTCTTAAAAGCTTTCTTCAAGTTCGACATATCCTTGGTCATTTTACTTATCTCAGTGTATTATAACTTGTAGTTTACCTGTTATTTTTCATGGAAATGTAAATATTCTGAGGATAGTTAAGACAATTTGTCCACTTTTGTTTTCTAGACATTTATCATATTGTACCCTGACACACATAGGTGTTTAATAAATATTCAACAGAAAACTAATGTTTCTCACAGACTAACACACACACACACACACACACACACACACACACACACACACACACTATTGGCCATGTAGACCTACATTCAGTGCAACTAACTCCGTTTCATTTACTTTTAAGCTAAACCAGAAATCCCTGTGATTGTGGAGAACAATATCATGGATGTCTTGGGAGAGGTGAGTCACAGGAAAGCCTTTGAAAATCTATAGTATTACATGCCAAGATGTGTCAGGTTACATAGTTGCCAGGAAAGTTCCCGCAGTGGCCCTGAGTCAATTAACTCCTGATGGAGATGCAGGGAAGCTGGGTTGACTGAGAAACAGGATGGGGATCCTTACTTTGATTTAGGGCTTTTAGAAGATGTGATCTGCATCCTTAGTCTTTAAATTTCCTGGAAGAAATTGTCCCAATTGTTCAAATTTCTCTCTAATCAGAATTGAGGAGAAAGTAGGACAGAAAGCAGCATGAATTTGGTGTAGGAATGAGGATTTTACTCAGCTGGCATTTAATTTGCTGTAATCTATTTCTTAGACCAACTTTCCAATTGCTTTTATTTCAAAGTACAAGAGGAAATGTGCCCTTCTGTACTCCTTCTGAGCCTTGGCTATTTCTTTAACAGTAAGAGGAAGGTCAGGATAAAAAGGAAAGCAGAATGAAGTCTTCTTTCTTTCTTCCTTCCTTTCTTTCTTTCTTTCTTTCTTTCTTTCTTTCTTTCTTTCTTTCTTTCTTTCTTTCTTTCTTTTTTTCACTAGAGTACTGGAGCTTGAACCCAGGAACATTCTACCTCTGAGCTGCATCTCCAGCCCTACTTCTTTTTTATTCTTTATTTTGAAACAGGGTCTCACTGAGGCTGGCTGCAAACCTGCGATCCTCCTTTCTCAGCCTCCCAAGTACTGGGATTATAAGAGTGTACCTCAACGCTCGCTCATAATGAGGCCTTCTGATTTAATCTTCTTCTGCATAGTTTCCATCCTGCAGTCACCATGGTCTGGATCCATTTCTTAGCTCTTCTGGCTGGCTGTGACCTTGAAAAGTTACTTTACATCCTTGTAGTCCATTATAGGCGTCTCTAATAATGGTATTTGCATATTGTTGTTTTACAAATAAAATTAATGTACAAAAATTTTATATAATATGTGGCATATGTTAAGTGTTTAGTAAACATTAGTGCTATTTTATTGTTATTTATATTACCTGTTTTAAGTAGCTGACTGTGGCCTTAGCCTCATGTGAGCTTTTCAAAACCTCAGGTAAAATAAATATTCTCATTAACTTCCAAACATTTCCTATTATATGGAATAAGAGAAAATTCTACCCATACTCTGTTTTTTTTTCTTGCCCAGGAACATTAATTAACATTAATGCTGGTCCTGCTGAATATCAATCATTAAATTTGGCAGCTGCGTACAAATAATGGCTCCTACTCTGTGAGATGGATTTGGATGGCTGTATATGTGCACTAAATTTCTGTATCTTTTGCCAATTATATATATTAGTCTTTTAGATAACTTCTATTGTTATCTTAAGTATATGGAGAAGTATATAATCATTTCTGTTTTGCTTCATATAATTTCCAAGTTAATTAGCAGACTTCATCTCAATAGTTTAAACAAAACAAATCATCAAAGGATTAAAGCTTTGGGTAGGTGTCCTTGTTTCATAGAAAGATGTTATAGAGTCTTGGTGCCAATGTTTATAGGTAATATGAACTCAATCCAGTTATAAAACCATTAATTGGATTCAGGAATCCCAATTACCTTAAAAAAAAAAAAAAGGACTTTTCCTTGCAGGCCGCGTGCCATAAAGTTTCCCCTTCTATACTGATGTTTCCTTGGTGCCAACTGGAAAAACCAGAGAATTTTCTTTCCTGGGGACTTAGTGAATAATCTCTCTCCAACTTCACATAGCCAGCTACAGGACATGGCTTGTCTGTGGTTCTTTTAATATCTTGCCAAACACTAGTAACTTCTCGCTCTAATAATCTTATAATCACCACTGCATATTTAATAGCTTATTAACTCTTCAAAGCCCTTTCACATACATTTATCCTGTGTTGCTTCCAAGGAGCTCTAAAATACAGAGAGCATCTGTCATTCTACAGATGAGAAAATGGGGTCTGGAAAGTCTAAACATCTGGCTGAGTCACTAATAAAGAGCAGAGCTGCCCACATCCAGGAAAGAGAGTATGATGGGAAGAAAGTCATGCTTCAGGGTCAGCTGGCAATGATACCAAGTCCTAATTGAAGCACTTACTAGTCATAGAGCCTCATCAAGCATTCAACTTCCATGAGCCCCAGTTTACTAATCTCTAACACTGGGATAATAATAAATACCCCATAGAGTTCTTAGCAAAATTAAATTTACACACAGTTCTGGAGTGCATGGCACATAGTGGATGTCTCAGGAATACTTTTTCCCTGCCCATTTTTTCACCCTTTACCCACTCTCTGACCCATCCTTTCCTCTACACATTTACTCATAAATCTTCTGTGTGCCCGATTCTCGGGGAGAGTGTGGGATGATGGGAACATATCGCAATATCACTCCTGCAGCTAAGATGCAAAGGGAGTCTCTAACCTAAGCCTGGCATTGGTGTGGAATCTGGTAGACCCAGGCTTGAATTCTCCTCCATCACTCATTAACTAGGGCCTCTGGTAAGTAAGTTCCTTAACTTCTTCACTGAATGGGGGCAATGATTCCAACCTCATGAGGTGATGGAAGGATGCAATGAGGGAATGAACGCAAAGCATCTACCATCTGGCCAGCACGAGCACTCAGTAATCACCTACCCCTTCATTCCCTAGGAGTTAAGTCTGCATGCGTGCACAATGCGGGTCTGTGCTACACGTCCTCTACTCTAAAAGCTCTCAGTGTTGGGTTGTGCTGGGGACTCAATCAGTTGTTAGCTGTGTTCCAGTGTTATTAGTTAAACTCCCAAAGTTTATGAGTATTATTATTATTTAGCTTTTATGAAATAGATAGACTTATAAAGTTTATGGACATTATTACATAATACCCATTTTTGTAAAACACATAAAATTATGGAGCATATGATTATTATTTAGTTCTTTTCTATAAAATAGATAAGACACCAATGTAGTCTAACAATGATACCTCTCAGATTTGCATATGCCAGCAAGTCCCAGGAGAGTGCCCCTTGTGGATATTGTGTTTTTGAGAACAGGGCTTCTCCCCCTGGGCTCCCACACAGCATACAACATCACTCCTGCAGCTAAGATGCAAAGGGAGTCTCTAACCTAAGCCTCAGAGCCCTTCCATGGAGCAGATATTTGTATTAGAGCAAAAGATGCTGAGCCAAAGAGCCCTGCAGCCTATAGTTAATGCATCTCTCTAAGCTTGTGCCTTGTTCTCTAACCCAGTCATCTCCGTCAGTGCTGTCCCTGTCACTCATATAATTTAAATATGTTTGACAAAATTTAGTGTAAAGATCATCTAGAGAAAAGTGAAACTTAAGAAACAAAAGTGGTTTAAAATGACAACGCCTAAAGAGGAAGATAATTTGTAATAGTAAGAACCATGTAAAAGAGATACCATAACCTAAAAACCATGCTCTGATTAGGAAAGGCCTTTAACAGGGGGGCTTTGGTTGCTTTCTGTGTTTGTTTGATTTTGGTTTCACAGAGCTTGATTCCTTGACTTTCTTAAGTCTCATTCCAAATATGCGTGGTTTTGTTTGTGTTTTTAGGACATTAGGCATGCAGCCTCTTTTGTTGGAAATTGTGACACAAAAAGGCTCTGACTCCAAATGTCCAGGCTTATGACTCCCAGCAGCAACCATCATTTGCACTGGGAAGCACCTGAGCTTTCAGCACAGTTGCAGACCCTCCCCCGAGAAGGAGTGCCAAACCCCTGGGAGGAAACCACAGAGGAAGTGAAGCCTTCAAGAGTGGGCAGGTTTCTAGAGAGAAGCGGCATCACAGGCCTGCGCATCCTGGGTCTTTCACAAGCTGAGTGTTTGGACTTGTTTGTTCCACAAATGTTCACCGGCAAGACAGGCCTGGCTGTTAGCTCTGCCTGACATGCCTAAGAAGCAGTAAGAATGAGCCACGCAGGTGAGGATCACAGGAGGCAAGGGGCCATTTTTATGCCAGGGTCTCATCAGCTTTCAAGGGCTGGGCTATCAAGGACAGAAAAAGGTATTATCTCCATCTCCTCTTGTCTTCTCCAGCCCTCTCCCACTCCATCTCCATTCCCACTTATTAAAAAAGAAGCCAGGCATGATGGTGTACACCTGTAATCCCAGTACTTGGGAGGCTAAGATAGGAGGATTACAGGTTCGAGTCCAGTCTCAGCAACTTAGCAAGACCCTCAGCAACCTAGGGAGACTGTGTCTCAAAAATAAAATAAAATAAAATAAAATAAAATAGGGCTAGGAATTTGGCTTGGAGGTAGAATGCCCCTGGGCTCAATCCCCAGTAAAAATAAAAAAATAATAATAAAGCAGCAGTGATAGAAGAATCTGCCAAAAGAAAAAAACGACCCTAGTATGAAGGCCAGAGTATCATTCGGTTTGAATTTCTTTCAAGTTAACATTTTAGCATCTCCTTAGCAGTACAAAATTTTTCTTTCCATATAGACTGTGAAGCTCCCCTTTTTTCCCCCAAAAACTTGAGATATTTAATGGTGGACAGTTTTAAAAAATCAGAGACTAGCTGGGCGTGGTGGCGCAGGTTTGTAACCCCAGCATTCAGGAGGCTGAGACCAAAGGATCACAGTTCAGAGACAGTCTCAGCTACTTAGTGAGGCTCTCTGCAACTCAGTGAGACCCGGTTTCAAAAAAAAAAGAATAAAAAATAGGGCAGGGGGTGTAGCCTGGAGGTCAAATGCCCCTGGGTTCCATTCCCAGACCTGCAAAAAAAAAAAAAAAGAAAAGAAAAGAAAAAAAAAATCAGAGACTCATGAATTGTCATGCAATTGGCACTTCAGAGCCACAGTAAAACCTGAGCTACTGCTCAAATGAATGACCAGTCTGTGGGTACAGAACAAAACCAACTTATTAAAACTGACCTCACAATCCAAGAAAATACTCTTTGCCCTTCACTTGCCCAGATGATCATGGTCTCTTTGTTATCTCCACAGTGAATTTTTCATTGAATATTGTCTCTCTTCCCTCTTTCCACACACACACACACACATCTCTTCTATCCCCTTTTCTTTCTTTTTTACTTCCTTATTTCTGTTCTTTATTTCTCTTTATCCTACCCCCCACTCATTTTCTGTCTGAGTTTCTGTTATCTCTTCCTCAGTAACTCCTTCTTCCTTAACAGACTTTAATATAAAAAATTAGAAACATTTTCAAATATTTGTGAGTTAATCCTTATATTCATTGCAAAGTTTACACCAAGTGATTTGAAAAGTCCTTCATTTTCTCTGGGATAAGTACACATTAATTAGTTTTTAAGTGTTAGATTGGTAGAAAAAAATACTCACAGGATGCAGAGAGGTAGTACTGATGAAACAGATTTAATCTAAGCATATAGCAAATCATGAAACAATTGGACAAAAGAGATGCCTTCCGAGTGTTCAGAGAGCTCAGGGTGGGCCTCTCTGTTTCCCACTGTTGGTCACATAGTACAAGCTTTGTATCCAGGTTTCAGAGACCATTGGTATGTGCACAAACACCTGATCCCAGGAGGCTGCGCCCTGCTGGTGCTGTGGTCTGAGTCAGGTAGGTACAGTCCACTCCCTGCCCGTCTGTATCATGCAAACCCTCCATACCACCAAACCCAGGTGCCAAGCAAAAACCCAGTTATGTTCACTAAATGATGCTGACAGCCTGCTACAAGCTGCCCTGAAACTACTCCTAGGCACAGGGTAGCAAAATAACCTTCAACTTCCATTGGTACACGATGAAGTTTCGGGCCAAGGATCAGCAAGTTCTAGGAGCCCTGGAGATAAGCATCTGGTCATTTCTGACCTGTTGAGATTAACTCGCACCACGCACTCTTACGCTAAAAACCCCCAAACACCACTCAGCTATGAGCTGGGACTGAAATGACGGAAGTTAATGTTTTCGGAAGCGATTCCCCCACCCCAGCAGGGGTTAAACGAAGTGGAAGGGATGCGGATGCGCAGCTGCCAGCTGGTCTTTCTCCCCACGCTGGCTGGCCTCCTTCTCAGCCCTCGCCTTCCACTTCATCTCCAGGATGGCCCTTTCCACCTCCTCCAGGGCCCGCTCCCTCCTCTCCACCGCCCTCTCCCTCCTCTCCACCGCCCTCTCCCTCCTCAGCACCTCCTTTTCCCTCTGGCTGGCCCAGGAAGCCAGGGCGCCCACCTGCTCCAGGAGCCGGCCCCAGTCGCCCTCCACGCCGGCTGGGAGCTGGGGCCCGTGGGGCCGGGGGTCCTGGCGCTGCCCCGCCTGGCCGTGGCCGCTCTTCTCCAGCTCCTCTCGGTGCATGCTTTTCAGGTGCTTCCACAGGGCCGTGGTGCCCACGTTGACCCCCGGGCCCCGGCTCACCTGCCTGCCACACAGGCGGCAGGTGGCATACTGGTTGGGGTGGTGCCCAGCGCGCGCAGGAGCCAAGTGGAAATACTCCCAGGCCTCGGAAAACCGGGTGCCTCGGTGGTGGGGGATCGGGGTGGGCGTGGCACTCAGGAAGGGGCCTAGCAGTTCTCCCGCCTCACTAATCTCCTCCTCCTCCTTCATCTCTAAGTCTCCTCTGGCCTGAGTCCTGGGTCCTTCCTCTTCATCCTCTTCCCGCCTCATTGTGTCTCTTATGGCTGTCTTTGGGCTATGCCTAGTCGTGGGCAAGATGTGGTAGTGTGTATTAGGGAAGAGGCTAGGGTAACTCTTGAGGAGTCACAGCAATGGTCCCAGGCTGGCCACACCTGGTGGAGTGATATATTCTTTCTGCTTCACTGGAGGAGTTGGGCTGAGTCAGATCCAAGCAAAATGGCCTAGGAGGGCCTGTTCTCCATGCCCGGTATACTTGCTGATTCCTCCTTGACTGGGCCAGAAAGACAAAATATATTATTTCCCATAGCAGAGATGTTCCCTGCCTAACAATTACAATGCTTCTAAGTGAACTCACAGTTCTATCCATCACCTATTAACTTGTTCAATCCCAAGTGTTCAGTTCAGTGAATATTTCAATGAAATTGACGTAGATACATTAAAATAGGTTGCAAATCATAACCTAGAGCTTATCATGCAATCTATTGTCACTTACAATGTTAATGAGATCACTAATAATATTAGTGCATATTATCACTATCATTCACTTATTTTCTCAAAAGAGAGGAAGTCTATAAACATAAATATTTATTTTGAAGGTACTGTAAGTGGTGTATTTGTTGGTCAATTTCCAGTTTTTAGGTGTTCCATAAATGGGATGATGGAACGTAAAGTGTTCAAACACCTATCTTTGAAAATTTTCAGTGTCCTCTCAATTCTCCTTCTTGCTGCTATCCCCGTTTCTATGTTCCTTGTTACCTATCCATGTGTGTCAGAAGCAGGGGCAGAAAGAATAGGTTTAGGGTTCAGGATGATCACTGATCTCCTGATCTCAAGGCTGGAGCCCCACTGGGTCTCTTCTTCAGTAGGTAAAATCAAACATAGACAGAGGCCAATCGAAAAGAAAAGTTCTCATTTACCAAGAGCTGTTGCAATAATCTGTCCAAAGACTGCAAAGCCTGCCAGGATCTGGATAATAAAGTTCCCAATGTGAGGTCAGTTTGTCCCTGAAGAGGTCCCTCCTGGGCTGGATTCTAAGAAATTCAAACAGCCGGCCTGGCTGTTCTCAGCTGGAGGGGCTGGCATGCACCTAGGAGAGGGGATGAGGCACATCCTTCCAAATGCAGTGCTGCCTGCTTGTCCTCAGCGAACAGCTCACCGTACTCAACCTTCCCTGGTATCATCGCCTGTAAAATCAACAGCCAGTAAAACCTTCCTGAAGCATCCTAAACTGGATGGTTGTCTCATTTTAGAGAAAAGTAAATAACTGGTAAATTACAATTTACTTTTAAAACAATCTAATTTCTCTCTTTCTTGGGACATTTCTTAAATGAATGAGAGCTCCATTCATCAAGCTTTGCAACCCTGAAGAGTAAGGAACCCCCCCCCCCAAAGCCACAAGTGGGTAGGTACTTACAGGCAGGGAAGGCTCTGGGCTTGTCTGCGATCTCCCTGCAGAATGAATATGCTCCTGCACACCTTGGGTGGCTATTAGCTGACTCCTACCTGCAGGAGGAGGGCACCTCCAGATCTGGTTCCCTCCCACTTCCAGGAGAGTTTTGTTTCTTAAGTGGGTGTGCCTCTGTCTGTAAGATTTTTCTGCAGCACTTAGACACAGATACAAACTTTTTCTCCACCTGCTTCACCACCAAAAACAGATGTTCCTGGCAAATGCCATACAACAAAGCACATGTCAAGCAACTACAAGTCATAGCTCTATTTACCCATAACTAGATTATCAGACCTCTCAAGCAAAGAAAGAGATTTAAGGCAAAGAGGGTGGAGTAAAATCTGGGCAAAACTCCATATGCGTCAAGAACACCTGCAGTTTCAAGTATTTTGCCCAATTGTCAGACTATGAGTTTTGATTTTGGGCTTGACATCTATGGCTATTATAAATATGGTCAAAAGAAAAGCCAAAGAGCTTGGAGAAAATGGAAGAATGAATGAAATAAAACATCTACAATTCAAATAAATATGGCAGCCAGGCGTGGTGGCGCATGCTTGTAATCCCTGCGCTTGCGGGGGGCGGAGTCAGGAGGATTCGAAGCCAGCCACGCTGGCTTAAGAGACCCTGTTTCCAAAAATAAAAAAAAGTATAAAATAGGTCTGGGAATGTAGCCCGGAAGTATAAGAGCTTCCAGGAACCCAGTACCACCAAAATAATAAATAAATAAATAAATAAATAAATAAATAAATAAGGCAAATTAAAATGAATTTTGGAACACTTTTATTATATTTTGTAGCTAGAGTTGGAAAAAATGAAATGCTTCTACTCTCAAAAGTAAAGGGATAATCTCCAATGCACATGTTTCCAGCAACTTTTATGTTTAAGCAAGTGGGGGAAAGTAAAGAAATTTAGATTAAGAAATGATCGATGACTATAGACTCCTGGGCATCTCTCTGGTCGTCTAGAATGGGATATTTAAAAGCCTAGTGGTTGATGATCTGTTGATTTTACATATCTCACAAGGTCATGATGCCTCTGAAACTTGAAAACTTCCTAGTTGTTATCATGTTGGCCTTATCCGTGTTGTGGGGGAGATAATTTAGGAAAGTTTGGGCTAAATCAACCTTGTACTGTTAGTTTGGGACAAACATTCCTTAAACGATTAACAAGAATTTTGTGGCCAGATGTGGTGGTACATGCTTATAATCCTAATACTTTGAAGGCTGAAACAAAAGGATTACAGGTTTTAGATCAGCTTCGTCGACTTATCAAGGTTCTCAACAACCTAGCAAGACTCTGTTTCAAAATAAATAATAAAACAGGAGCCAGGTGGAAAATGCTTGTAATCCCAGTACTTGGGAGGCTGAGACAGGAGGATTGCAGGTTCATGGCCAGCCTCAGCTACTTAGTGAGGCCCTCTGTAATTTAGTGAGAAGGAGATACTATAGATGAGCAAATAAGGCCAATTAACTGAGGGGGCTAGAAGAGGGGAAGAGGGAAATTCTCTAATATACGTGATAAACGTTAACAAACATCAAAGTCAATCACTAAGCCCAACATGAGAAGGAGAGAGGGGGGAGGAAAAGGGGTGGAAACTGGGTAAGGGCTAATTGGGTGATGTGTGCATGTATGCTTCTACCATTTTGTACTACATTAAGATGTATGACTACAAATGCACCAATAAGAAATTTTAAAAAAAATTAGGCTGGAGGTTTAGATCAGAGGTAAAATGCTCCTGAGTTCAATCCCTAGTACAACCACCAAAAAAAAAAAAAAAAAAAAATACACACAAAAAAATATAGGCTGGGCGTGGTGGCACACGCTTGTAATCCCCGCGCTTGGGAGGCAGAGACAGGAGGATCGTGCAGGTTTGAAGCCAGCCTCACTGGCTTAAGAGACCCTGTCTCCAAATAAAGTATAAAATAGGTCTGGGAGTGTAGCCCGGAGGTAGAAGGGTTTCCAGCCGGGTGTAGTGTAATCCCAGCATTCTAAAGGCTGACACAGGAAGGATTGCGGTTTGGGGACAGCCTCAACTACTATTTAGTCAGGCCCTTAAAAACTCTGTGAGACCCTATTTCAAAGAATCAAAAATAGGGCTAAGGGTGTCGCTCAAAGGTAGAATGCTCATGGGTTCCATACCCAGTACTGCAAAAAATAAAAAATAAAAAATGGGGCTAAGTTGTCTTTGAACTATAAGCATGGGTACAGAAACGATCAGTCTTACAGTCGTAATTGGCTGCAAATATTTGTTGACCTCATCATGCTGTCATCCATTAGCTGCCCCCTGCTTTTGGGGGCAACTCACATATGTGCCTCAGTGTACTCTGTTAAGGAGCCTATTCCATCTATGTAGGTGAATACCCTATTGTGTTTCAACAGAGACCTCCAATAAAACACAGGTCCATATCTCTCCTGTTCACATTTTAAAACAGTGGCATATTTAGGAAAGATTTTATTGGTCTTTACTAGTTAACCACTGTCCTTGTCTATGTGGAAATATTTGGATATTAAGAATTAGGCTGATGAGAAAATAGGTCATCATAATTGAATTATAATTTTATAGGGTGCCAGATGAATATATTGAATTATAGTATAGTATTGAACACATTCAGCAGTACATGGGAGAAAACACATCCCTCCCAAAAGCCATGTCAAAAATAAAATAAAATAAAATAAAATAAAATAAAAACCTGTGCATGGTGGCACGCACTTGTAATCCCAACATTCAGGAGGCTGAGACAAGAGAATCATAGTTTGAGGATAGCTTCAGCTACTTAGTGAGGCCCTTTGCAACTCAGTGAGATCCTGTTTCAAAATAAAGGATAAAAAATAGGGCTGGGGGTATAGCTTGGAGGTAGAATACCCCTGGGTTCCATCCCCAGTACCACAAAATAAATAAGCAAATAAATAAATAAGTAAATACATAAAGATAAAATAGAGACCTGAATCTAAACTCTGCATTTTTTTTTTTTTTTGGGTGGTACTGGGGATGAAACCCAGGGGCTTTTTACCTCTGGGCTATACTCCTGGACCTATGTTCTATTTTATTTGGAAACAGGGTCTCACTAAGTTGCTTGAGAGCCTCACTACGTAGCTGAGGCTGGCTTTGAACCTGTGCGATCCTCCTGTCTCAGTCTCCCAAGCGCCCGGCTAGTTCTTTGCATTTCTAATACTGCTAGCTGTTTTGCCATTTCTTTCTTGTTTGGATACAATGTGTTTTATCAGGAATTATCTTAAACAGATAGGTACTGAGATAAAATCTTTCCTAATTATGCCACTATTTTCTACTTTCTTTAACTATTCAGTGCGCTGATTTTTCTCATCTGGTAAAATGGAAATAATAAGGCATGGAATCAAGATAAAAATAACTAGGAAAACTGTTCATAGGCCCAAAATTCCATATTGATATTAGATAGTTTCTGTGGTTGTTCCTTCAAATAGTCTTACATTATTTGGAGACCAGAAGTGAGGAGTGGGTCTGGGTCTCTTTTCCCTTCTAGTCCAACAACACTTTTTGCTGGCCTCTGCCCATTATAACTGCTTCCTTATGTTCTTTAGTTACACTTAGTATCGATTTTTTTCTGCTTGCACAAAGTTATGATTTTCCATTTCCAGAACCTATAACCCAAACCTGTAACACTTGCATAGTCCTAGATTCTAAAATTGTCCTAGGATTATAGCCATAAACTTACAATATCTCTACAGGCAACCGCCCACATGCAGCATTAACACAACCAATCTTGGAGGTTGACAAGCCTTGCAGTTGTCTGGTTAAACGTAATGATTTTTTTTTTATTTTTTTTTTTTTGCCAGTTCGTTTCATGTGAATGTTGGTAGATATGAAAGGAGCACCAATTTCTTCTAAATTTACAAATAATCCTCTTTCTGTCTATCCTAGAGAATATTTGCCTTCTTACTAAAGAATGTATTTCCCAAAGCAAACCTCACATGGCTCATCAATGGACGGCTTCTTCAAGGTGAAGAGGAAGGTAAAGAAATAAATCAATGGACATGGATGTGGCAAAGAAAGAAAGAAAACAAGAAATGTTAGAAATTTTCATAGCCCAACTTAATCTTGGCATTTAAAAATCATTCTCATTAAAGGAAAAACATCATGTAACCCATTAGATGTCATTTTCTGATACTTCCTCTGACTCCTCCCAGGTGCTGGGAGGTAACATTTCCCAGAATGAAAGAAACACAGTTGACTTCATCAAATCATATACACATTCTGCTTTATTTGTTACCAACAGCAGATATGTTATGTGAGGGCAAAATAAATGTAATTCAACATACAGTTATCAATAACTTCCTTGTTTCAATACAATGCATTCAATTCACTTAGCACTGCTGCTTTAAACCAGTCAATAATTTTTACATTTTCTTGTGAGGATCCAGGGCAGATCTTTGGGTTGTGGCTCTATAGGAAGTGTAGAGAAAGGAGTTGGCTCCTTGACAAAGGACATGTTCACTGGGAGGATTACAAGCTCCTGGGGCAGGAACACACTGAAACAAGCTGGGCACAAAGCCCGATTTTTCATAGGTGGGAACCATGACGGCCTCTGTAAAAATAATCCTAGGCATTCTGTGCCTGGATCACAGGCCTGCTCCCGAATCATTTCTCCTTGAGCTCAACATATTCTTAACGAAACTCTTCCTGCATTATTATTTTTAACTGATAAAGGTTAACTAATAAAATCAAAAGCTTATGCTAATGTATAGTATAGTTCTTGTTAATTAGTTCACTTTGAACTTACCTGCTGGGCATGTTAACACATGCCTATAATCCCAGGACTTGAGAGGCTGAGAAGGAAGGGTCTCAAGTTCAAGGACAGCCTCAGCAACTAATGAGACTCTCAGCAACTATCAAGACCCTGTTTCAAAAGAAAAAAATAGAGCTGGGAGTGGTGGCATACGCTTGTAATCCCTGCGCTTGGGAAGCTGAGACAGGAGGATGGCACAGGTTCAAAGCCAGCCTCAGCTACTTAGTGAGGCTCTCAGCAACTTAGTAAGACCCTGTTTCCAAATAAAATATAAAATAGGCCTGGGAGTATAGCCCGGAGGTAGAAAGCCCCTGGGTTCCACCTCCAGTACCACCATAAATAAATAAATAAATAAATAGGACTAGGGGTTTATCTTGGAGGTAAAAATGCCTCTAGGTTCAATCCCCAGCACCATAAAAAAGTTCACCCATAGCAATATTAAGATGCAATCATGAAAAATATCTGCTAGAGGTTATTATAAATATGGCTTCCCATATATAGGTAAACCATACAAATTCGATATGTCTAATACTCTCTCAACCAGGAAGTCACACTGTATGCTCAAAACTACACCAGCACAATCCTTGCATTAAGAACTTTTAATGTAAAAAAAATCTGTGTGAGTCCAGAAAGATTTACCTATAGTGATACAGTTTTACATTAATTTCCTGCCACCATGTCTCCTGGAGGTCGTATTAACAGTGGCAGTTAAGCCGAATCTGTTTTCTAAAAACTTAAGTCTTTAAGACTTAAGTCTTAAGACCCAAAATGACAATGATTATAGATCTACAGCTTATTTCAGCAGAATTAATGTAGCAACATATTCAGAATATGCCCTATCTGTTACAATTATAGCAAGGAGTCCCTAGACATGAGAGGAACTCTTTGCTCTCTGAAAGGGTCATAGCCAGATGCACTTTCTTTCTCAGATCAGTAACCCAGGGGCATTCGACCTCCGAGCTACACCCCCTGCCCTATTTTTTATTCTTTATTTTGAAACAGGATCTCAGTGAGTTGCAGAGGGCCTCACTAAGTAGCTGAGGCTGTCTTTGAACCGCGATCCTCTGGTCTCAGCCTCCCAAATGCTGGGATTACAAGCGTGAGCCACCACACCTGGCAGGTAAGCTGTTTTGAAAGTGAACTAATTAACAAGAACTATACTATACATTAGCATAAGCTTTTGATTTTATTAGTTAACCTTTATCAACTAAAAATAATAATATAGAATAATAACATAATATTAACATAATTAATATAATGTATAATAATAATAACACATGTACAGAAAAGCTCAGGAGTAGGAAGCTAAAGCTTAAGTCCCCCAGCTGAGGTTGTTTCATATTTTACTCACTACTTAGGTTTATTCTTGCTATATATGTAGACTTCACAACAGAGCCCTTCTGGGGTCAAACTCATTCCAAGTGCAAAGCATAGACCTCACCATCACAATGAACAATGCGGAGGAGCTGGGACAACCTGCTCCAAAGCCCCTTGAACTCAAATTCACAAACAAAGCAGCACTGCTAATCGGTGGATTTCATACCTTGATCTTTGATCTGTTAGATACAGGAGCTTGAGATTACAGCTCAGGTTAATTCCAGGTCTGCTGAGATTGAGTTTTACTTCAGTGAGGCTACAGTTTGACTACTTGAGACTCAATATTACCATAAATTAGCTGGGTGTGGTGACATAAGCCTGTAATCTCGGCTACTTGAGAGGCTGAGGTGAGAGGAGCACTTGAGCCCAGGATCTAAGGCCGGCCTGGGGCACAGAGCAAGACCCATCTTAAAAAAAAAAAAAAGAATCAAAACAAACAAGAGCATGTCTTGATATTATTATATGACTGATGTGGAAAATTTTAGTGACTACCCATGTTTTTATATATCTTATAGGAATATATATTACTAATGAGGAGAGAAAAGGTGACAATGGATTTTTAGAACTCAAGTCTGTTTTGACAAGGATGCATGGGAATACACCAGCCCAATCAAAGAACCTGACGATTTAGTGTATGGCTCTGTCTCCAGGACTTGAAAATAAAGTATGGAATGCCTCATCAGAAAAAATCATTTTTTCCTTGGGTGAGTTGCCTTTTTGCCTTCGTTGGCCAAGACTGCCAAAAACTGAAGGCATGTCTCATTGGAACAAACTGAATGGTCATTATTTTGAAATTATAATATTTTTATTCTTTAAAAACTCTTCATGTAACACAGTATTATTAAATTTTAAATCATCAAATATTTTAATAAATAAAATTTGAAAACAAATTTTAAAGAATGTCTTTCAGCTAAGGAGAAAGTGGGACATAGGAAGGGCTCTAGGCAAAGAAGAAAACTTAGATGAGTAAAGACGGAGACCTCACTGAAGGGGATGGGAGAGGAAGAGGGAAGCACCCTAATGCACAGGATGTACATTCACAAACATATCAAGGTCAGTCGCTAAGCCAAACATGAGGCAGGAATGGGGGGGAATGAGGTGGGAACTAAGGAAGGGCTAAACGAGGGATATGTGCATTTATGCCTCGACCATTTTGTACCTAAAAATTGTATGATCACAATGCACCAATAAATACATAAATGACACAGAAAAAAGAATGTCTTCCCATAAAAGTAGATGAGTTCTGTTCCCATAAAGAATTTCCATTGAATGCAGTCATTTTCTGGAGAAATTCTATTAATTATAACTCTTAACTAACTAGCATTTTTGTTTCTTTACTCCATAATAAAATCAATACTAGTATTGGTGGTTAATAGAGATTAAAAAGTCCCAGAATTCCTTTTGAGTTATGAAAATATTTGATTGTTTACAGCATACATAGTTTTAATACTTAGGAATGGGTAAATCATGTATGCTACATAAATACCATAAGAATAGGAACTGAATCTTAATGATTTTAATTCCCTTGTTTGAAAAATAGTATCCGAAGTATAGAAGATTTTTATGACCTAAAATTTGATATTTACTCTAGTTATTACAAAATTTGACTAACCAGAACATTACTACCCTAAGACATATCAACTCATGGAGATCTTACTACATAAAAGATGAGAACAAACCAGGCACAGTGTGGTACATCTGTAACCCAAGTACTTGGAAAGCTGATACTGGAGGATCACAAGTTCAAGGACAGCCTTGGCAATGTAGTGAGTCTCTCAGCAACCTAGTAAGACCCTCTTTCAAGGCAAAAATAAATAAATAAAATTTATAAAGGGCTGGGGCTATCACTCAGAGGTAGAATTCCTTGGGTTCAATCCCCAAATACAAGGGAAAAAAAATGATGAAATCAAAAGTCCAAACAAATGCAGTGACAGCAGATATATCTAGGAAAAAAGAAGTCTATAAGCATAACTGCCAGATCTGTATATTTGATAATAATCGTATAAAGCTAAACAGATTTGCAAATAATTATTACAACTCTCTAGTGTCATTAATCTATGCAACCATTATCTTATTTTCAGAGCTACTGTAATCTTCAGTGTACTCCTCAAAACACAAAATAATTTACGAAGGAAAGGGTTTTCTTTTGTCCTAAGGACATGCTCTGTATCTCAGATCCTGCCTGCCTCTTGCACCAAAGCCATGGTTGCCTGCTTGGGATTGTTGAATGAAGGAGAGTGTATGTCTCAACATGAATCCACCCCTCCTCTCAGAAGCATGTTCAGTTCTGATGCTGAAACTGTAGCTCGCCCCTGGAGCCCGACCTGTGTGTATGTGTATAGGCAGAAACAAAGTGTCCCGTGAACTTTGACTCAATCATGCAGGAATCGTGATGGATTTACACTAAAACCACCATCCACAACCTCACCTAATTCCCGCAGGAATAAGGGTACCTCTTTCCTAGAAGGCTAGGCATGGAGAGACTGTAGTCTTGAACAGTATGAAGTTGTTTTTTATATAGATTGCCAGTAGCTTTTTCAGGACCTAAATACACTAAACCTCAAATTAAACCTAAATTAGAACCAAACCTATGTCTATTAGAACCTGAAAACTCTAAAACCTCAAATTCCTAAAGAGAACCCCATTCCCATGCCTGGAAAATTAATATTTTTATGTTAAAACTGTGCTCGATTTCAAGACCAGGAAATAAGGAGCACTTTTAAGGTAATAAGGAAGAAAATTAATTCTAATAACACAAAACACACCATCATTTTAATTTTTTAGGATGACCCTTGACCTAGTGTAATTTTAGGCTCTGAGCGGGTGGTTAAATTTTAAATTGCCAAAAGGGTCTTCAGCCTTTGTGATAAAATATTTAAGACAACGAATCTTGAAAAGTTCAGTTTTCCAAAATTATAGCTCACATTTTGGTTCCATTCTGACACAAATCATTGTGATGAGCTAGCAGATGCCACCAGGGCTGTATACAGCAATACCATCCCTGTAGCATGCTTCCCTATGTGTTACAGGTTCTTAAACACTCCCTTCCAAGCATGCTGTCTGTCTGCAGAAGTACCGAGGGCTGCTCTGTTACCTCCGGAGTCGACCTGGGTGTCTGCCGCAAGAGTCATGGCTTTACCAAGTTATTCGTGTTGACAGATACTAAGATGGAAACACAGAAGAAAAATCTATCATCTCAGGGCTAGAGAGAAGTTCTGAGAACATTACAAAAGAGAACAGAGATTTTATGAGGAAAATCCCTCTAGATTCCAGAAAGGGCTCCTGATGTTGGAGGCTGGGTGGTAACAGCACTTTGAGGTGCTCCCTTCCCACCTACACCCAGGGCTCCAGGAAGTTCACCTGCTCAGCGATGCTTGTTCTAAGAATGCAGAAAGATGAAGAGATCCCGGTAATGGTGATCAGTGGTCTTCGGGCAGATATTTGAGTACCGAGGCCTGCAGAGTTCCCATGACTGAAAGCAACTACAAACATCACAGAACAGTCTTTCTAAAGACATCCTGCCCTAAGACTATCCGAGTGCTTAAAATTATAGCACTGAAAACTTTTGTTTTGGTTTTTATTTTTGTTTGATTTTGTTACATATTCAGAGTTGGGCCAGGCACACTGACACAACATCTAAAACCCCAGCTACTCAGGAGGTTGAGACAGGAGGATCACAAGTTTGAGGCCAGGCTGGATACAAAACCCTGTCTCAAAATAAACTGATAAAAGGGCTAGGGTTGTTATTCAGTGATAGAGCATTTGCCTACCATGTGTGAGGCCATGGGTTCAGTCCCCAGTATCATCCACACACACAGCCGACTTGGGTTTCAGTGAGGAGTGGGTTGTTTGAGAGGAAGGGAGGACATTTTGTTTCATTTTCACCTGAAAGTTGAGTACAAATTCCTCCTGGGGTTGACAATATCCTGGCTGCCATCTGCCTTGACAGAGACTTATTTATTAAATGGATTTCCAGCTGTAACAGTTGAGATCAAGACCTCTGAGAGAAACAGAATTGAGGGTTGGAGGAGTGTGTGTGTGGGGGGGGGTGTTATTTTTATTTTTTTGCGGGTCTGGGGATGGAACCCAGGGGCATTTGCCGGTCTCAGCTTCCCAAATGCTGGGATTACAAGCATTCGCGCACGCGTGTGCGTGTGCGTGCGTGTGTGTATGTGTGTGTGTGTGTGTGTGTGTGTGTTTAAGCATGCATGTGTATTTTAGGATGTAGAGAGAGGAACAAAAATGGATATCTTCATAGTAGCTCACTGAGTACTGAGCAGAAGATGCAAACACACCTAGTCTCCTTACCCCCTTCTCTGCAGCCGGCCTTAGACCTGTGATAGATCCTGGGGTCCTGAGATTATCAGTAGTGAACTTTAATACATGTATAAGACACCCAGGGATCTTGTTAAAATGCAGATGCTGAGTCGGTGAGTCTGGGTTGGGAGCTGAGATTTTGCATATCTAACAAGAGCTTAGACAAAGCCTGCTATGCTAGTCTATGGAACACATTTTGACGGGAAAGCATCTCGCAAGCCCTTCTGGGGTGTGATTCATTTCTAGGTAGACCAGATCAGGCTGACACATGCTCTGAGGAAGCCCCAAAATTGACCCAGCTGTGCATGTGTACTGCCATGCCTGGAGTGGTCCATAGAGCCCTGCCTGGCCTTCTCTAATGTGGACCACTCAGGAATGGATGAAGATGATCTAGGCAGGAGCTCATCCCCTTGCAACACTGTGACAAATGCAATGATCAGAACACTGGATGAGCTGGTTCTGCTAAATTCTGCGTTTGAGTTTTGGGAAATCAATTTTCTCTGTTAGGTTGTAACCACACCTTTTTATACCCCTTGACTTTTGTTTTGACTAAGGAAAAAGTTTCTACTTTAGAGTCCAATCTAAAACCAGACAGACATTTTTAGCCTTGTCTTTCATGTTGAAAGCTGTGTTTTATCTTAGTCCGTGGGCAATGAGTTCTTCTCAAAATGTGAATCTTGCAGTAATTTCTTCTCAATGTAGTATAAAGATGATCTCCTCAGCTTCCAAAGATATTTGGTAATGAAATATAGCAAAAAATCCTGAAACAGAAATGTTCTGGCAATGGAAAATAAATGTTCCTGTTGTGGAAATCTGGCACTATCTATTAGCTTATTATCTGGCATCTATTAGCAATGGTATAATCTATTAGCATCTTACCTTCCAAAAGTTGGCAACCTTCTTCTGTAAAGGGGCAGAGAGTAAATATTTTAGTTTGTGTACAATATAGTCTCTGTCACTGTAGCACAGGCACAAACATGGACAATAAACAAACTGGCATAGTTATGTTCCAACAAGAATTTATTTACAAACATAGGCAGTGGGCAATATTTGACTGCAGGCCATAGTTTATCAACCCCTGTTTTAATCAATCTACAGAGAAAAATATCAGTGCATTTATATCCAGGTTTATGCTCCATCTTAGTAAGATTGTGTGTGTGTGTGTGTGTGTGTGTGTGTGTGTGTGTGTTGCTAGAGACTGAAAAACTCAGGGGTATTCTACCTCCATACTACACACCCAGTCATTTTTTAAATTTTGTTTTGTTTTGGAACAGTGTCTCCTTTGGGAAGGTTGCTGACAGTCTCTAAGTAGCTGAGGCTGTCCTTGAACCTGTGATCCTCCTGTGTCAGCCTCCCAATACTGGGATTACAAACATGTACCAACACTCCAAGCTTAGTAAAATACTCCAATACTTAGTAAAATTAAGTCAGATATACACTAAAAGTTGCTTTACTTTCTCCCATCATTAAGAATGAATTTATATGCACTGAGTTACGTCCATTTGTCAGTGAAGGAAAAAGCAATTACTTCTCATGAGGGCATACCCAAGAGAGTGATAAGGCTTTTGCTAAGGTAAACATGGAGGGGTGAGCATAGCACAGGGTCTCCAGGCTTCTCTGAGTTTGAGAAGGTACACTCAATGAAGCTTGGAACTAGAAAACTGAAAGGACACATCTCGAACAAAGATGAAGGGTATTGTGTTTCAGAAATTGGATTCAAATATTGCCTGTTGGATAGATTAAGAGAGACAGAAAAGATTATAGATGCAAGGAAACAAAATTTGGAATGTAATGAGGGGCCAGATTATAATGCCATGATGAAGAGTTCAGACTTACTTTGATTGGTGTGGAAGAAGATGGTCATGTGGTGGCATGTACTCTCCACCTCCCCAGAAATCAATATGAATGAAAGCATGTGCATG
>NC_137790.1:61435239-61517739 GCF_963383645.1 Muscardinus avellanarius
TGAAATTAAATAATACAAGTAAAATAACATACCTAGCCTGCCTTTACACACACACACACACACACACACACACACACACACACACACAGAAAGGTTGTAGTTAAAACATTAAAACATGATGATTTTAGAAAGAGCAAAATAATACTATAAATCTTTAATTCATTGATAGTACATCCAAATAAGTCATTATATTATTGTTTCTACTTTTGATAAAATTTGTGAGTTTGTATTTTTTTTAAGCTATGCGGTTATTTTTAAAATACTTCTAAATACTAATTGCTCTCATGGATTTCCCATGTCTTGGTTAAATGTCACTCACTTTCGCCAGGAAGCTTTCCCAGACCTCTCAGTCTTGCTGGGCTTTCTTCACTGCTCCCCTATGGGACCTGGGTTCCACAATCATAACTCTCCACACAGGGCCACACAGAGACTGACTGCCTCGTGTTTAGGCTGCACGCTCTTTAAGGTCTCATGCCTTTATCACCGCCATCATACCTCACTGTCTTGCCCATCACAGGCCCTCAAGATAGATTTCTTAGGTGGTAAAATGTTTTTTTTTAAGAATTATTACAATATTTTGTACACTATTAATGTCTGTCTCATTTTTCCAGGTTCTGTGAGCACCTCAGCAGCTCCTCCTCTCAGTGTTACAGATTCTACAAAGGGGACCCAGAGTTCTATAGCCAACAGTGTATCTTCTATAGGTAAGAATAATTTCACACTGTTTTTCTTCCCATAAGCTACTAATCTTTTAATCAAGAAGATAGTTAAAGCCAGTCATGGTGTCGCACACTTGTAATCCCAGCATTTGGGAGGCTGAGCCCGGAGGATTGCAGTTCACGGACAGCCTCAGCTACTTAGTGAGGCCCTCCGCAACTTAGTGAGACCTTGTTTAAAAAATAAAGAATAAAAAATAGGGCAGGGGGTGTAGCTTGGAGGTCAAATGCCCCTGGGTTCCAACCCCAGACCTGCAAAAAAAAAAAAAAAAAAAAGCTAGTTAAGAATGTCTTTTTCATACCTATCATGTTTTAGATAGAAACATTATGCTGTTCTCATGGCTGCAAAGAGTTAACACAGCTTCTAAAGTCCTACATTTGAAGCCTTCCAGAAAATCAGGGTCAATAAATATTCAGTGAGAAATTTAAATCCTGTGCTTATTATTAAATAGGCTAGTAAGTTGACAATCCTCCTCCAGAACTATGTTCTCATTGGAGAGATTTTAAAAATGGATCGCCAGTGAGGATCCCATTTTAAATTTAAATCTGGTTGAGTTCAAATTAGCTTACTAAGGAGACTGGTGAGGACTGTTAATTTAGCTCTCCCACCTGTGGTAGCATTAATAGTGGAAGCCACAGGGTCAGCATTGCTATGGCAGAGGCTTGGCGGTAACACCAACGTTGGCATTGATACAAACAAATTTCAAATTTCCATGCTCATGGCCTCTGTGCTTAGCAAAGAAGCATGATGACATTCTCTAATACAAGAAAATACCTTATATATTCTATGTAGAGTAAATAAATGAATTTCATTTCTTATTTAATTAAATCTATCAATGTTTTTGAAAAAGGAATGAAACAAAAGCAGACTATAGGAATGAAGAATTCCTTTAGCCAGTAGCCCTTGACATAATAGTCTGTGGGTGTTGTCCCAGGGAGATACCTCTCAGAAAACAAATCAGGAAGCAGTTGAGAAATACCTGCTTTAGACTCATCTGACTTTCCTTGTTCTTGGAGTTTTGTCATTTTAATTTTTCTTTTTCTCTTTTTCTTTTAAATCTTTTTCTTCTGCTTTACCTCTTCATTTAGTGGTAAGTTATAGTAGATTATGGCATTCTTCATTAGCAAATATTAGCATATTTAATAATCTCGACAGTGTCCTGGGAACTGGTTGCGGCTTGAAAAGTTACCTCAACATTTACAAACTTATAAAATTTACACATCAGAATAGTTCCTGGGGTTCAGAGATCCAGGATCAGCTCAGTGGGATGATAGTAACTTGGGTTCTTTTTGAAGGTGTAGTTACGCCATTGGCTGGGCTTCAGGCAGCTGAAGGCTTGGCTGGAACTGGAGTATCTGCTTCTGAGCTCAAGCATGGGTGGGAAGCGTCAGCTCTTCACCACTTTGCCCTCTCAATAGGACTGCCTCCAATATGGCAGCTGGCTTCCCTAAGGTGGAGTCATTCAAGAAACAGAGTGACTAAGCCAAAATCTACCATGACTTTTTACGACTTCCTCTCCCACACTTGCACACCATCACTTCTGCCTTATTTTATTCATTGGAAGCAAGTCACTAAGTACAGTTTATACCCAGTGGAGGCGACAGGCTCCACGTCTGGCAAGAGGAGTATTCAAGAATTTGTGGACAAATTAAAATCACTGTTCGGTGTCATTTGAAATGTTTGCATGTGAAATGCAATGATGTTTAATTTTTATGATGAACATGAACAAAGCAAGTATTTGTGTTTTCCAGACAAGAATACTGAGAACTTACATGATCACCTCCTAGTAGGTGGCAGAGTTCACATTCACGCCAAAGTCTTCTAATTCTGTCTATTCTTGATCACATTAGATACCATTTTTGCTCCAACTAGTCTAGGCACTTCATAAAGACAGAGATTGTATTTGTTTTGCTTCCTAGCACAGACTAGATATTTTAAAAAATTTTGTCTGAATTACTGAATAAATAAAATAATTAGTAAAATGTTTTTTACTATGTAGATGCCATTAAACAGGCTCTGGTGTTCAAAAATTATTTTTTCTACCTTTGAAAAAGGTTTCCAGTTACATGGAAGATATTACATATATATGTGAAAATAATAATTCAAAGGAGTAAGGTGAAAGGTGACATATCTATAGAATGTACAGGAAAAGGTACAGATTAGAAAGTTCCAGACTTTAAGTTAGAAAAGGTCCCTATGGGTTTATGGGGTCAGAAAACGTTCCCTAAGAGATATGATGTAAGCTGGTCTTTGAAGCATTTATTATATTAACTTGTCTGAAGGGAGATCTTAAAGAGCATTTGAACAGAGAGAGTGGGGTGAGCACTTATGCACTGGCAAAAATGTTCGTGGTCATTTGAGAAAACACCAATAGATAAGCTTGAGTCAAAGAGGTGGAACTGTGTATCTGAGAAGTAAGAATGAAGACTGGAAAATGCAGAATAAAGAGATCCTTGGGCCATAGCTTAAGGACTCTAATTGAGGAAATGGGGTATAATTTCATTAAACATTTTTAATAAAGTGATATAATTCATTCACCAAATATTTATCTAGAGCCTAGTATATGTCATATATTCTTTTAAGTACAGAGGACAGAGCACTAAATCAAACAGAAAAAAGAAAGCAATAACAATACCATCATAGCATTCATGTTCTGCTAGTTTAAAGCAGACAAGAATTCCTTCTAGCTGAATTTTCTGTGGGGATAGCCAATACACAGTAAATACTTACATCAGACCAAACACCAGTCTTACTTCTGTGGAAAAAAAAATTCAAACCAAGAGGAAGCACAATTGTGCTTAATCAACCTACAATGTTATATTGGTCCAGTATTAGAGAAGGAAAAAGAAGTTCAGTAAATATAGATTTTTTTAATACATGAAAAAAGTTTTTACTTGACCTATCTACTATCATGCTAAGGATACGCAACTGGGAACTTTCCGAAGAATCAAATAAGGGACTCATTAAAATAAGTAGTACGCCGGGTGTGGTGGCGCACGCTTATAATCACCACGCTTGGGAGGCGGAGACAGGAGGATCACGCAGGTTCGAAGCCCGCCTCACTGGCTTAAGAGACCCTGTTTCCAAATAAAAATAGGTCTGGGAGTATAGCCCGGAGGTAGAAGGGCTTCTGGGAACCCCAGTACCACCAAAATAAATAAACAAACAAATAAATAAATAAATAAATAAATAAATAAAGTTTTGCCTTGTTGGACCTGAGAACAAGTTTAGATCAATAGTTCTCAATCAGGGTAATTCTTCCCCCCTCACCACCACAAGGGCAGTAGGGAACATTTGGCAAGAAAAGTTTTGTTGTCACACTTAGTTTAGAAAGGTGTTACTGGCATCTAGTGGGTAGAGACCAAGGTTGCTCTAAACATCGTACCACACAGGACAGGCTGGCCCTTGATCAAAATGCAATAGTATCAACATTAAAGAGCCCCGGTTTAAATGAAGGCTCAGGTGTAATTAGAATAGATATATTTCACTGTACAAGATTAAATCTAGACCTCTGTCAAGATAGTAAGAACAGATTATGTTTGGAACAATTTCCAGTCTGATTTTTATATGTGAAAAATATCCTGTTAAATTAATAGCTGATTATATCTAAATAAAAGTTATCTTCTTAGAAAAAAAATCACTGAATTACTATTGAAAACCTCATATTTAATCTTGGCAACCTGGAGGGTAATTGTGAAATCACAAAATCACATGATCATTTGCTGCCTCAGAAGCTGGTAGGATTCATCTTTGCATGTTCTTTTAAGAAAAGACGCGAGATGGAGCATGTCATGAAAATCAACTTCAAAAGGCAATGGTTTCGCTACAAATTCTAAGATGCAATGAACTATATAATTCAGCCATAATTACTGAGCTACAAATCGGGCTGCAAACATATAATTCCTATTCAGTTTTACTCAATGAAAGGATATTTTTAAACAAATATAGAAGGTCATGGAAGCAATATTCTTTAACTATGGGAGGAGAACTTTATAACTCATCACAAACTGTAAGAGTTACCCAGGGAAGCCGAGCTCAGTTCAACCAGCACTAATTAGTGTGTGCTGAGTCCCAGCAGCATTCTCAGCACTCTTCTAGGAAGAGACAGGAGGTTGACAAGCTCAGTGGCGAGACGGGACAAGTCCACGTGGAGCCATCAGAGACACCGTATAGATTTGGGGTGAAACAGCGGTGTCATGATTCAGAAGATTGTGTTGCCCGAGGAGGGAGCCCTGTGACTTTCAATGTACTGGCTATGAAATGACTCCTAGTTGCAAGCCACAGAGATGTCAACCCTGATTGGGGCAATTATCCAAGATTTGTGTTCTTAACAAATAAATACTGAATGCCTACAATATACCAGGCAGTTTTGAGGTGCTAGGCTACTGTGATGAGCACAACAGGTAGGTCCCTTACTGCACAGAGCTTACCATCTTGCATGACTCTTGCCTGGCTTCCCATTCCTCTCCTCACCAAGTCCCAGGTCCTCTGGTTCTATCTCCCATATGCGTGTCTACACATGACCCTCATCGATCTGATAGTAAGCCCTTTTCCCACAAGTTAGCTGTTTTTCACAGTCCACATCTTCACACTCTGGACGCTTTGAGCAAAATGTCAGATCCACTCTGCTTCTAACGCTTGAACCCAGGGGGACACAAGTGATTCTTGGCATGTGAATGATTAGACACGCAGAGGGGAGCAGAGTAAAGGAAGCAGCTGCCCAGGGGATGCAATGAAACTAGTGACTTACAGAGAAGCATGTCAAAATGGATAGGGAGTCAACCTGGAGACATGCCATTGGAGAGGATTAGGAGGAAGCAGACCATTATAGCAGACTGCTATTCACTGGTAGTTAAGGGCAGTGGAATCTGAAGAGGGGGAGCCCAAGGGGAGTTTACAAGGCAGAGAGAAGACTGTGGTGACTTGTTTGTGACAGCAACTTCTCAGCCCCATGCTGGCCACGCCACGCCTGTCTCTAGTGCTAGCAGGACATCTTAGTTGGTGTACAGTAGTTTCTGACTTTATCACATATAATTGGGGTTTATTGATTTATTTATCTGATTGTTTTTTGTACTGAGGATTGAACTCAGGGGAGTCTTCCTCTGGGATAGATTGCCAGTTCTATTTTATTGTTTTATTTTGAAACAAGGTATCACTAAGTTGCTAAGGGTCTCCCTAAGTTGCTAAGAGATTGGCCTTTAGCCTGTGATCCTCCTGTCTCAGACTCTCAAGTACTGGGATCACAGACATGTGCTCAGTTATGATTATTTTGAAAGTCAAATAAATCAGAGAGGGCTGAGGGTATAGCTCAGTGCTAGAGTGCTTGCCTAGCACATACCAGGCTTTGGGTTAGATCCACAGCGTGGGGTTTGGGGTGGCTCAGAGAGTGCTGGGCAGAAGAACAGAATCGGGGAAGTGTACATAGAGGGTCTGGAAAGAAATATTGACCCAGATGGGAAAAAGATAACAATGGGTTTTCAGGTTATCATCTGAAGCAAAGATATAAAGTCACATGAATCTGGAGTGTGAGAAGACAAGCAGGGGTGCTGACAGTACTTGTTGGAGAGAGGAACTGCAATGTGGGCCAGGCTAGGTGGAGTCAGGTGGAGGTAAGCTGAAGTCAATAAATTATGGATTGGGGCTGGGATCTGAACATTAATCAACATCCACTGTGGCTTTTTTAATAAGTGGAGGAAATGGAAAACAGAAACCCTGTGTATGGGAAGTGATAGCTTCAAGAACAGGGAGTATAGAGACCAAAGGGTCTTGTTATAAAGTGACTTAAATTGATGATAATATGAACTAGAACTATAGAAATAGAAAGCACTTCCACAAAGAAGAAACTAAACTTAGCAGAATTGTCTGTACAAATGTGGGAATAAATAAAAGGATTTTAGAATACTATCCTACAAGTTCCTTGTGTGCCAGCTTTTTCTTAGATTTCCTTACATTTGAATGTCTTGCAGTGCTGAGCAGTAACGTTAACACTTCTCCAGGGCTCTCACTGTGATAGAATTGTTCTAAACTAGTGTTTAATCCTCCCCAAAACACAGTGACATTGCTGATATCATTGTCCATGATTTACAGGTGAAAGAGGTAGGAAGAGATTAAAGAACTCATGCAAAGTCATGTAAAAAAGCAGAAGAGCCAGCCTGGAGCACAGGCAATCAGACTTCAGATTCTGAGGCCTTCTGCCTCTGAGGGTACATCGTTGGTACGCAATGCTGGGTATATCTCATTGGCTTTAGACACTGAGAAAATCACTTGTTTAAAGCTGCTACAGCTCCTATGAAAAAGACAGCTATGCTTGCATTCATTTTGTGTTTGCCTAGATATGAGAAATGCAGTTTCCAAGAGTGGAGCTAGTTAGCTCTTAGTTAGAAGTAAGTTAGAGGAAAGAACCCAGCCCATTTACTATCCTTGCCCCATTAGCACTATTATAATTGTTATTGTTGACACAATTAAAAATAATCTATACAAAAATCCAGTGCTCTCTTTTGAGTCCTAGGACGTTCTGCTCATCATGTCTCTCTTACCCCCTTTCACTTGGAACATACATGACGCATCGTTAAAGGATTTCTCATTTTTACCCCATACTAGTCACCCTTAAGTCAAGGGTAGCCTTCATGGTGGTGTACTTTGGGTACTTATTTATTCAATTTTCCCCATTTAGAATGAGATACCTTTGAGGAAGAGCTATCAAATGACCAGTTATTCAGGTCATTTAATAATTATTGAGTGTCTATAAGTGTATCACATATTTGATGAGCTATATCTTGCTTCCTGTTATCTTCCTCCAAGAGGGATCTTGAAATATGACCCTTGTTAGGCCAGTATCCAGTGATGCACATTTCTTTTACCCATTCAGTCAGCATATATCCCACCCTATCTGCCTCTCATGTGAAAAGTCTTATCTCCACATTGGAGCTTAATATCTCATGTCTCTTCAGGCTGGATTGAAGGTCAGGGTCCATCTCACCTTATACTGTGAGTGATGAGATCATTGAATGTGTTTAGATATACTAATGGACCATGTTCTCATTTTTTTTTCTCCCTCCCTCCCTCCCTCCCTCCCTCCCTCCCTCCCTCCCTCTCTCTCTTTCTGTGTGTGTGTGTGTGTGTGTGTGTGTGTGTGTAAGTGTGCATATCTGTGTGTGTGTGTGAGAGAGAGAAGAAGAAAGAAAGAGAGAGAAAGAAAGATAGACTTAGGATTAAATCCAGTTGTGTTCTACCTCTGAACTACACCTCTAGCTATTATTATTATTAGTAGTAGTAGTATTTTGAAACTGGGTCTTGCTAAATCACTGCCCACTGGCCTTGAACCTACGATCCTCCTGTCTCAGCCTCCCAGTACTAGTATTAAAGGCAAGCAAAACCACATCCAGTGCCGTATCCTCTTAAATGCAATTTGCCAATCAATGTCACTGTCGTTTTTCAAGGCTCTTTGTGCTGCAGGTGCCCCAGTGGAGTGTGAGTACACATTTGTCTTAGAGACCAGGCAGGTGGGTCTCAGGTTACGCTGATGAATCCTGTTGTGATAGAGTAAAAGGTCAAGTGAAAACAGTGCTCGTTGAAAAGATAAATTAAATTTTCAGGTTCAGTGTTACATAGGAATGAGCAAAATCTTAGATAATTGAGTCCAAGTAACCAGATCACTCAAATAGAGCTTACAAATCGCTTTTATCTTTGTAGTTGGTTGGTTAAATAAGCTGAACTGAGGAGCAGAAAATAATGTTATTTGTCTTCACCATTCCCTGTTCAGATGAGCTCTATTGAAAAATTTCTTTTTGGCCTCGGAAAGAAACTTCAGAGAAATTACTTGGCTCTTCATGGTGATTTTCATATAATAAATGTCGTCTGATCTGTTTCAGCCATAAGAACAGACTTATGTCAATAATTAAAAAGTCCTGTCAAATGCAATGTCAGAACTTGCAAAAATTAATTCAGACAAGAATTCTTCTCCTCTTTTCCCACCCCTAAATATGGGTCTGTCTCAGCTTCAGAAGGCTGGAATGTGTCAGGTTATGCGTTTTATGTCTGTGTAAGGTGGGGAAGAGACAAGGAGACATCTTTGTGATTCCCTGACCAGGCTCCAAATTCTATTCCACTCTTGGCTGCTGGATTGAGTCACTCTTTGGAGGAGATGGTGTAGAGATAAGAGAGGAAAAATGAGAAAAAAAAAACCTCCTTTGCCAGAATGGCTATAATCTGACAGAGGTGACTCCAGATAAAGAATAGAAATGGCCGTCTTCATCTCTTAAACCTTAGGTAGTGTTTTCAAAAATTCCTTTCCAATACTTTCCTAATGGCTATTGGTGCCAGCTGTGCACTTCTTACAGTTTTCCTTTGTTCCCCTCTTATAATACTGTCTCTTAATTTTAGAAACCAGAAGTAATATTATCTAGTTCATATGACTATTATGAGTATAAAATATGAAAGTGCATAACAAGCAACCATGAGATCCAGACCCACCATGCTGAGAAGGAATTCCAGGATCCAAAGAAGAATCTGGAAAGAAAAATTAATTTTAAATTAAATCAAGACTTTTATTTGTATGTCTTAATAACTTAAAGGGGAAAAAATAACCAAAGGAAAAAAGTTACTTTAGTACTGGATGTTGAACTGGGCATTCTGCTTCTGAGCTACACCCCCAGCCCTTCTTATTTTTTATTCTGGAGCAGTGTCTCACTAAGTTGCCGAGGCTATGCTAGAACCTGTGATTTTCCTGTCTCAGCCTTCCAAGTACTGGGATTACAGACATGCTCCACCATACCTGGCTCAAAAACACTTTTTTAAGTTAGCATTTTATCCTTTATCCTCCATTTACCCTTCCTAACAGCTGTTCAACCATCACTTTTATTTGGGACAAAAATAGGTTTGTATTAAATTATCCTTAAAATAGAAGTAGTTTGGGAAATACTTCAGAATTTCTCAAACATTAGTCAGCCACAGAACCTCCAGTGCATCCCTACCCTCCCTTCTGCTAAGGTCAGGAGGCCTGTCCCCAGGAAGATGGTGCGAGTGTGACCTGAGAAACTCCACCCTGCCCAAAACCTCCCGTGACACCAACCAGAATGAGCTTTTGTAGAATGTGTTTCTGCCTTCTCCATTCCACTCAGACTTACTGGAGCTGTATTCTGAATTAATTGAACTTCTAGTGATAATATAAAGAAATGATTTCTTAATTTTAGTGACACATTTTTTAAAGAGTTAAAATAGAAGTGAGTTAGGGAGGTTTCAACCCTCATATAACCTCCTGGAAGTTTCTGAACTTGTATAAATGAGACATCTCCTGTGAAGTAGTGTTTATTTCTAACCCATTTCTTTCATAGAAACAAGGGTCATTTTGATATATGTCTGGATACTTGTGTGACTTAAGAACAATAAACACATTGAAGAAGAAACAGATAACCAGAAAATGAAACAAGTAAGTCTCTATCACAGGGTGTAGGGTATTTTTTGACAAGTGTGCCATAATGTGGAATCAACTATTGAATACTGAGGAGGTTTCACTTGGTTGTTTAGTACAAACAGCCTCAAAACAGAATGGATGCAAAGCAAGATATCTCACCTGCATGCTGAGAAATAGGGATGATATGAATCTTAGCTAAGAGGAAGGCAGATACAATTCTTTTAAAAATGCTCTACTTAATGTCAAGAGACAATCAAATGTGATCGTTATAGTTACAGAATCTCCAGGTCAGCTTCTAGAAAGAGGTCCTTGAGCAAAAGCTGAGCAAACAAAAAGCCTCAGGGCAGGGGAGGGGGAAGCAGTGCTGCCCCCACCAGGGAGCCACAGGATTCCTGCTGCTGGTGCTGTAGGCAGGCACTGTGATGGGGAACAGCCACAGCCCCACACCAAGATCAGATCAACACACAGAGCAGTTGCTCCTGGGGATTGGGAGAGGCCCAACCCTGGGAGGATGGGTGCCAGGCACTCCGAGGAGGTAAGGCTTGGTGTGTGAGACCACACACAGGCCTTTGCTCCTGCTCCACCCTCTGCCTGAAAGTTCCCACCTCCCCTTCCCTGGCCTCTTTCTCCCACAGCATTCCTCAAAGATTCATGTACTTATATTTGGATTCATTTATTTGATTCTCTGGCTAATATCTATCTCCTCTGTGAACTTAAACTTAAGGGGAGCAATTGTTCCAGTGCCAAGCACAATACAGGGAACACACAAGCTCCCAAATGTTGGTGGAACAAATAAAAGAGTATTGGTAAGGGAGTAGCAAGAGATGACCAGGTGTAGATTGTTAGAGTCATGCACTGTGAAGGGACCCTAACCTCGAGCCATTGTGTGAAGTGGTGGGAAGAGGGTTAGATTTAATTTACCTAGGAACTAAATAGTGTTTTCTAAGTGGTTTCAAGTCTGACTTCTACATGAAGAATGGGACTTGAGAGTAAAAGGATCATTCCTTCAGTGGCCTATGCAAATTGGTACCGATCCTCCTCCAGCCAAGACCAAAATAAAAATTCAGCAGGAGACCAATAAGACTGAAATTACCTGGTGCCCTCAGGTAGTAGACATTAGATATCAATGATACTTTTGCTCCCTGCAGTAAGCATGTTCTCACCCCAAAGCAAACTGCACAGTTTTGCCTGTAAGAGGCAAGGTAGAGGGGCACAGATGTCTAAGTGGTGCCAACACAGTAACACAAGGCTGTGCACCTACCTGAGCTGTGCTCCTCCCCAGAGTGGTGCCCAAACAACCCACTACATGAAATCATCAAATTGATTGATTCGTCCTCCTCCCCACAGCAAACCTCCAGGGAGGATTTAGGTCACATTATTCCCTGCCCTCCAAAAGAGAAAATTTTATCAGTCATTTAATACAAATGAAGTTCACAGTCAAGTTGAACTTCCCCAGGATTCCAGTTATTGCTGCCAGAATTAAAACACATGGCACCAGTCAGTGCCAGGAGCCACTGTGGGTGATAGGACTCGTGTGGGAAAATGTCTATTGCTGGCACTGAAGAGATATCTTAAAAGGCTTCTGGTAGTCGCCTATTAGCAACCGTTAGGAATGATAGTATAGTTCGCAACTAATACAGACCTCACTGATATTGGCTTCCTGGTTTTTTCTTGATTATTTGTGACCATGGTGATCATAGCAGAACTGTTAAGGTCATTTCTTTGCATTTACTAAGTAAGGTCAGAAGGTCAATTCTCAGAGTGGGAGAGGAATGAGGAAGAAAAAAACTATATTTTTCTTTAGTTAAGAAAAGCATACCATGCCTCTCAGCATCTTGCAGTGTCCAAAGATTACTTTTGGTTAATCCTTTATTTTCTTGCATACATTTTTAACCTTTTCTTATCTCCAAAGGATTGTGAGGCATCTTGAAAATACAGAAGAATACAAATTTTTGTATTTGCATTAGGTAATTAGGGAAATTGTGGCAGAGAGGGACAAAGATGAAGCCATCTGAGAGAAATAAAATTTAAGTTCATCCTATGATCCATGGTACCTAAATTTAAAGCAAATCATGAGCTATGGTGTGTTTTTGTAAAGAGAGATATCGTATATTCTTTTTTTAAACGACCATAACAATAAAGATCATCTTTAAAGAAGCTAATCAGAGAAATTACTGCAGAAAGGAACAAATTTAAATACATCTCAATATGAGAAATAAAAGTCAAATTTACTCCAGGATACACAGTTCAGAAGTTTATAGCAACCAGTGGTCCAAAAGCCCATCAGCTCTTAAAACAAAATGGGCTGAAGCTTCCTTTAGAGGGCGCGCGTGAGCACAGCCCCAGCAACATTCCAGCTGCATGAGAACTATGGCTGACCTCTCTAAGCATGTGGCTATTAGTGACTATTAGACTGTCATCCTCTGTGGGCCAGGAGAAGACACCAGTGCTCTAGCTCTAAGAGCAATTCTGCAGTGACTGGGAATATGTTCCCAAGGCTTAGTTCAAAGCAAACCTCTTTATCTATAAACCCATCGTGTAGCCTTTGGATCTGCAGTCTTGTGCATTGATTCTGTTAATAGAGCCTTTGATGTGTGCTGAGAATCTGTGAGCTAAAAGTGACAGCTGCTGGACCAGAACCTGGGACAGGTGGCTCAGTGAGGTGAAAGACAAGAATTTCAGGTCCCTCTGCCAGAAAGGTGACTCTCCCTTTGTAAAGCTAATGCCTTAGCAAATTGTCATTCCTTTCACCCCTGACAATTAGCCCTTTGCAGGCCGGTTTTTTGAAAGGAGGTTCTTGGCTAGGAGCAGCCTGAGAAAGAAAGCACTGGCTATCCTTGATCAATCTTTTTGTACAAAGGCAAGGGAAATGGGACAGTTGTGAACTGATTCAGAAGATTGCAGTTGTTAGGGTGTGTGTGTGTTATCAACACCTGAGCTACGTGTCTAAGATACACCTTTAGCACTTACCTCATTCTAGACATTCTTTTAAGTACTTTTTATGCATAACCCTTCTTATTATCGCCATCACCTTACTAGGAAAATACCATTATTTTACAAAGAGGAATTTGAGGGTGAGAAAAAGGTTATTAATGCTCCCAAAATTGAACTTGTAATTAACATTTAACTAACTAGGCCAGGATTCAAACCAGGGAGTCTGGATAGAATCTGTGCTCTGATTTTTGTGTTTTGGTGTGTGTGTGTGTGTGTGTGTGTGTGTGTGTGTGTGTGTGTATGTGTGTGTGTGTGTGTGTGTGTGTTTTACCTGGGATGGAACCCAAGGGCATTCTACCTCCAAGCTACACCCCTAGCTCTATTTTTTATTCTTTATTGTGAAACAGGGTATTGCTGAGTTGCAAAGGGCCTCACTAAGCAGCCGCGGCTGCCGGCGAACCTTGATCCTCCTGTCTCAGCCTCCAGAATGCTGGGATTACACGCGTGCTTTGAATGGCTGAGCTACGTTGCTTTTGCACATCTTCAAGTGGTTCGCCAGTCTGTCTCCTTGACTGCGCAGGTTGATGAGGCTAAGGCAGTGGCGGCCCAGCCCCCGAGAACTGCATGGAAATCTGTCCTCTTGGCAGTGCTTGACTCCTCTGACCCAGCTTCCAGAACAACTGTTCACTGACAGATATTTGTTGAACTGGACTGGTTTGTCCTGCATCTGGAAACCCTTAAGTCACCTTGGCTTCTATAAATCCATACGCGCCTGGCTTTCTTCCTGCCTCCCTTTTTAGTCTCCTTTCCTCTGCCAGTCACTTTCATGGAAGTGATCCTATTGTTCCATCCTAGACCCATGCATGTCTCCTTTCCCTAGACCTGCCCTCCCTAATGTTTCCAGCTACTTCAATTGTTGTCTACATGCTGATGTCTCACAAATATGAATTTGGAGCCCAATTTCACTCCTAAGTTTCCAATTCGCATGGTCAGCCTTCTGCTGGAACTGGATGTCTCATACACACTCAAAATCAATCTGTCTAAAATGGAGTTCATGGCCGGGCGTGGTGGCGCACGCTTGTAATCCCCGCGCTTGGGAGGCAGAGACAGGAGGATTGCGCAGGTTCGAAGCCAGCCGTGCGTGTTGGCTTAGGAGACCCTGTTTCCAAATAAAAATGTAAAAATAGGTCTGGGAGTGTAGCCTGGAGGTAGAAGGGTTTCTAGGAACCCCAGTACCACCAAAAATAAATAAATAAATAAAATGGAGTTCATCATGTGTGCCCTCTAGCAACTTCTCAAGTGACTTTTCCTCTGCTTATTTTCTCACTTAATACCATGATCTGAAATGCTGCTCAAGCCAGAAAACTGGGAACCATTTTGACTTAACTTTCATCCTCATTTCCCAACCCCAATCATTCACCAAGCCCTATGGAGTCCACAGTTTAAGTAGCTCTTACACCCACCCATTCTTTTCATCCCAGTGGCCATCAGTGAGGTCCAGGTCATCACTGAATTACCCTTGAGTTACAGTGTCTCATAAGGATCAGCTGATCATCACTTTCCCCATGGGAATGAGGAATACACCGAGCTTTTCGTCCTCACTTGTCTTTGTACTTCCTACAGAGAAGGAAGTAAACCCTACAGACTTATAGAAGCCCAAACATTCTGAATGACATTAGTTCTCTTCCACCTCTTCTATTCCCACTGCTTACTTTCTTTGTGCCTCCTCTCCTTCTCTGCCCTTCCCCCTTGCTCCAAACCTGTCTAGTTCTATCATCCATCAGTTGATAGCTGACATGCCACTTCCTCCAGAAAACCCTCCCAGAGCTCCACTCTTGGTTATGTTCCCTTCTGTGCAGTCCTTCAATGCACTGAATTTTTCTACCACAGCTCTTATCAACTTTACTCCAATTATGTTTTTACTGTTCCTAAGGAAAGGAAAACAAAGTTTAGTGACAGTTTTCTTTGTTCATGTATCCTTAGTATAAGTTTATTTATCTTCAATAAGCCAATGAGTGAACAAACCACCAGCTGAGTGCTCTGCTCCACAGTCATTCAAGAACGCAGGCTGCCCTAACCATCCTTAAGTCTTAACTTCTCAGTCACTCTAATAACATCTACATAATATAAGAGGAAGACCAAGAAAGATCAAGGAGGACCTTTCCTTGTGTATCATTTTGACTAGGTCTTGAAACAACCATCACTGTTGGTCTTGGGACAGCCATCACTCCACTGATGTCCCATTGATTAGGACTCTGCACAGGACAATATCTAAGAGCAGGGGAGGCTAGCAGACAGAGTATCTCTGTGTAGGCAAGAAGGGGATTATGTGGTCAGCTAGCAGCTTGCTGTACTAACATTCTCATTAACCTGTAAACTCTTTGAGTTCAGGGGTGAAGTTCTCTTGCTCTTTCACGTTCTCCCATTTCTAGTACACACTTAGCAACCAGTAAGTTGCCTTTAAATTTTTTCTTTTTATCTTGATGTGAGCTGCTCATTAAAATTCCCCTGCATCTTCTGAGTCAGGCCCTATTCCATTTCCCCTTAATTAACTATCCTCATGAGCCATGGTGAACTGATTCTTTTTTTAAAATATTTTAAATATTATAAAAGTACCTCTTTGGAGTTCATTGATAGGCTGCATTGCAGAAATGACTACAGTGGTCACTTCTGAATGTGAATTTGCTTATAGATGCATAAACCACAATGTCAATTTATTTATCTACCACACATATTATTTTCAGAAAGGCCATGACTCATGTTCTATTTTTTTAAAGCACATATTTTTCCAAAATTGAGGTATTTAAGAATCTGGGACTCTAATCACTACTAGCTAAAGCTTGAGAATGAATGAGCATATGGATGATTATACTGTAAGGGTTTTGCTAAGGACATTGGACACATTCTACAGCATTCATTCTTTAAGGATCTGGGAAAGAATTTCCTTTAAGCTATAATAAAAAATAACTGTACTCCTAAAAACTAACTTCTTATCTTATGATGACTATCAATCATATCACATGTATTCTTTATTTCCTAGCATTTACAGCTACAAACTTCAGACCCACTCTGAATCTACATCTACTAGTATGAGTCTAAGACATCAAAAATTGTATTTTTGTACTATCCCCACTCACATAGCACTCACATATTTTTCTAATGATATTTCTCTTGCCTTTCTTTTCCCTTATTATTGATAGTTTTTCATCTTTTTATATTGCCTATTTATGTAAGCCGCCTTGAATGTGTTTTGAAACAAGGGAGAAATACACACAAGATATATTAAAAATTTGTCTTTCAAGTAGTCATAAACATGATTTCAATAGAGTGTGGTTGATCATTTTTCTTCTTCTTTAACCTACCTTGCTCCATCTCCAGAGATATTTTCAAGTGAATCTGAAGCAGTCTTTTACATTTGGTGGGAGATAAGAAGGGAGAGAATAAAAAATGGTGGATTATAAAGACAGAGATGACATTGCAAGCTAAAATTTGGAGTAAATATTAAGCCGTATCTAGCATGTGAAAATACTACATATTGTTACAAAAATTCACTTGAAAGTAAGTTCCATGAAGAGAGGAACATAGATAAATTGTTCGTTGCCCTATCCCCAGCATGTAGAGCCTGGCACACAGTAGATACTGAAACAATATATTTTTAAAGTGTGAGTGTAATACATTTGTAAGTAGAATTGTGTGAAGCTTGGCATGGTGGCACATGCTTATAATCCCAGTACTTGGGAGGCTGAGACAGGAGGATCACAGATTCGCGGCCAATCTCAACTACGTAGTGGGGCCTTCTGCAACTTAGTGAGACCCTGTTTCAAAATAAAGAGTAAAAAATAGGGCTAGGGGTGTAGCTTGAAGGTAGAATGCCCCTGGGTTCCATCCCTAGTACTGCAAAAAGAAAAAAAGAATTGCATTAATAGTGATGAAATGATGTTGAACAGTGGTTGTGTAACCACAAGCATATTCTTTTTGGATTCAGTTTATCATTTATAAAATGAGACTATAAGACTGTGTATCTGCTAAGATTCTTTCCAACTGTAACAGTCCATCTTCTTGTTAAATTAAGTAGCATAAATGCATATATATACCTATAAAAATTTTGAAATTTTGTTTTCAAAATAGGATACCCAGCTACATCTTTAGTGGCCCTCAAAGATGTGAGTGCGTTGACACCCCAGACTACCCTTCAGAGTGAGTATAGCAAGGCTTCCACCTGTGTTCTACAAACAATACACACACACATTTTATTGCAACATCTATAATAATATTAAGGTTTGGGCAAAAAGGCTGTGTTTTTCATTTAATGTTGATATTTTGGTTTTGAGTTACTCCATGGTGACTATATATTGATATAAGAATTCCTGCAATGTTAAAAATAAGGTTTGATGATTTGTTATTACATTATACCTTTCATTTGTCAAGGGACTCTAAAGTAATATTAAAGTAATCTTCACAATACTCTCAGTGATCTGAGCTGGTGACAAGAACAGAAAAAGGAGGCAAATCAGTAACAAGTTGGCATCAAACATAAGCTACAGAGCTAGTGTTTCTGTACAGAGATGCACGTTTTCAATTTCAGATTTCCCCATAGTCACATAGATTAAAAAAGTCAGTGCATCAAAGCAAAGTTAAATTATAGTTTGGTTAAAAAAAAAATGTTGGATTCTGAAAATAATTTTGTCTTCCAGCCAGCAATTCCACTGTGACTACCCAAGGCTTCAACTACTCTTCAACCTCCAGTGGGGAAGACACCAAAAAATGTTGAGTATAAGTCCCTTGAACCCCTGCAGGTCTCATGCATTCATCCAACACATCCATTGAACAACTACTGTGTGCTGTATTCACAAGCATGCTCCCGAATGTTTATAGAACATCTACCATGTGCTGGGAATACAATCTGTGAGCACAAAGGCTCTAAACTCCAAATTATCCTGGAGGAGAGACAACAAATAGTGGTAAGTGCTATGGAAACCACAAAGCAATGCCGAGACCTGAGGGTGAGAGGGGGCTGCCTTTTAAACAGGGAGGTCTTGAGAGAGCGTGCTGAGAATGCTGAGAGCTGAGCAGAGACACAACCGGCGAAGTTCACAGAGTGAGTCGTGAGTCTATGTGGGGAAAGGGCAAGCTGGCCAGAATATGCACATCACTACGAAAAATGAACAGAGACAGCCGAATCTGACATGCAGAAATGGTTTCCCTGATACTTTTAATTGGCAGATGAGTAGCTGATGTGCAGGTGTTGCTTTAGCAGATCTTGACAGAGCCCAAAGGAAACATACTGCCTCTTAGTGGTAAGAGACAGTGTTGGGAACATGGATAAGCTGGTAGCTGGAGCAGCAGAGCAAGGACCCTGGATGGCCCCGGTGCAAATCTCTGAATTTTACTGCGGGCCCTTTGCCACAAAGAATAAATGTGTGTGTCCTTTTGGAAAGCATTAAGTTGTACATCTGAAATCTTTAGAAGTCATTTATACCCAACCAGCTCAGTCATTTCACTGCTGGGAATATGTCCTTAGGAAATAAAGAGAGAAACAGTATGAATATAATCCTGTTCTTTGTAGTATTTTTCAAATGTATTTTAGCTGTTTGATGGACACCTGATCACAGATTGAAATTTATCATAATCTTTCATTTGTGACACACTTTCATCCTTAATTGATGCATGGCCCTTAATGATGCATGACCTTCTATAACATATTTCTTTTAATAAGATTGTTAATAATATAATAGATATTTGTAAACTCTGTGTCTAAATACAAGAAATGAGAAAGCTAAATTCAGAAGGGAAAACATAAAAAGAGATCCACAAATAAACAGAATTTAGATGTATGTCAAAGGTGGCACGGTAAGTTACAGTAGAAAGAAAGCACTGTTGAGCAAATAGACAATAAGCTGTGCTTAAATGCATCCCTGCCATGTATCTTACACAAAAATAAATTGCATATAATTTAAGATGTTTCTGTTCAAATAAAATCATTAAAAAAGGAATAAAATAGTAATGAACTTCTTTCTGGTTCTAGAGAAGGAAAGGGCATAATGAAAAGTCTCAAAGGACTAAACATTAAAAAATTAAAAAATTAAGCCACACACTTGTAATCTTGGTACTTGGGAAGCTAACACAGGAGGATAATAGGTTTATGGCTAGCCTCAGCTACTTAGTGAGGCTCTCAGCAACTTAGTGAGAATGTGTTTTAAAATAAAGAATAAAAAAAATGGAGCTGGGATTGTAGTTCAAGGGTAGTATGCTCCTAGGTCCAATCCTTAATACCACAAAAATATTAAGAAATTAAAATAGAATTAAGAAATGTGTTCATGAAATATCTCTTAAAGAAAGTTAAAAAAAATGTCTGGTTTTCTTCCAGATGTTCTCTGGGAAAATATATTTGCCACACATATAATTAAAAAAGAATACAAAACTTAATGTCAAGTATATGGAAAAATGCTTATAAATCAATAACAGAATGTTGAGAATCAACGTAGAAAATTAATAAAAAGGTGAATCATATAACATGAAGCACAAATGGCTGAGAACATTTAAGGAGATACTCAGCCACTTTAATAATTAAGAAGTGTAGCTAAGAAGCTGGGCGTGGTGGCGCACACTTGTAATCCCAGCACCTGGGAGGCTGAGACAGGAGGATCGCACAGGCTCGAAGCCAGCCTCAGATACTTAGTGAGGCTCTCAGCAACTTAGTGAGACCCTGTTTCCAAATAAAATATAAAATAGGTCTGGGAGTATAGCTCAGAGGTAGCAAAGCCCCTGGGTTCCACCCCCAGTACCACACACAAAAAAAAGTAGCCAAACCTAATAAATTTAGTTGTTTGGTACTATGTGTTGAGTACAGGCACATTCTACCATTCTACCCTTGAAATGCATCCCCAGCCCTTTTTATTTTAAGACAGCATTTCTCTAAGTTGTTGAGGGCATCACTAAATTGCTAGGACTGGCTTCAAACCTGAAATACTCCTGTCTCAGCCTCCCAAATACTGGGAACCATGCCGGGCTGTCATCCTTTATATTTGAAACTATAGTACAAGAAATCATATCTTTTTCTGTTTATGCATATTCTCATCCCTAAAATAATGCTTGACACACTAACTATAAATAGATAAATGAATTGATACTTGTTGATTATAAGATATAAATTGTATAGCAATCGGTATAAAAGTTTATTGTCTGATTTTATAGAAAAGGCTGAAGTCTCCGTTAAATTTGTGCTGTGATCATTCATAAATGTCTCATATTTTAATTTTCAGCATACAACTTATCAATATCTAACGTTTTCCTTGTCTCTTTTGTTCCTAGTTTTTTATTAAAATTATACTAGAATGTAGGATACACAAGAGCAGACCTAAACCATTGTATTTGTTGCTCACTGCAGTACCCGAACATCCATAACAACGCAGGCAGAGAGGCATTGCTCAACAAATACTTGATGAATGATTGAAAGGATTAATGTGTATGAAGAAAGACAAAGAACACACTATACATGGTGAAAAATTAATTGCTTCAAAATTAGAATTTTTGAACTTTTTATTTGTTAAGTTCACTTAAATGGTTAGGGTAATACCATGTATGCCTGGGGGGAAAGAGAGAGAGAAAGAAAGTCAGGAGGGAAGGAGGGCATCTTCACCAACCTCCACATGGCTAGGAAGCTCAGAGGTCACACAAGATACTCCCTGCCTCAGAAAATAGGAAGCTGAAAAAGAGTGTTGCTCAAAAGTCTTGTTTTATAATTTATACCATATATTCTTAGTCTTTTAATAGTCTAAGTCATAATGAAATGAACTGTTCTGATCCTTCACATCTGCCTTTTTCATTTGGAAATTTCATTTCTTCTCAGATATCTCATCATCATTCTTAACATAAAAATGGCCTCAGAAATGGTAAAATCTAGGAAGGGGCTCTAAAGCCCAACAAAGGATTTGTCTCTGGCAGTGTGGACTCACATTTTTATTTATGCAAGAATAAAAAGAGCTTGTTAACTATTCACCATTTCTTATCCATAGCTTAGAGGGGGGAAAAAATCCCTTGCAGTAAGTTGCTCTATTTATAATAATTCAATAAAACACGTTAGGATCCAACGAGTTAAAATTGATTGCTCACTCCCAAACTGTTTTTGCAACATGTTTCTACTCTTTAGTTTGGACTGTGACGTGACATCCAATATTGGATGATGTATTTGGCAAGATTCATGACAGGCATTGGTAATGGGATTTTTTTCCCTCTTGGTGTGTTTATTTCAATAGATTTCTGAAATGGTTAGAGGCAGAAAAAAGAATGATAATGGATGGATTTCTGGTGAAATAAGCCGACTCTCAATGTTTCTAGGGCCTTTGCTGTTTGTGAACATGTTCTATGGGGTATTTAGCTCCTGCATGCATTTTGTGACACTTGTATATATTTGAATGTTATTATTCTGTTCTGAGAACGTTGCATTTATTTACACTTATAAAAATACATTGTAAGCAAGGCACGGTGAGGCATGTTATCTTAGAACTTGGGAAGCTGAGACAAGAGGATCACAGGTTCAGGGCCAGCGTCAGCTACTTAGTGAGGCCCTCCGAAACTTAGAGAGACCCTGTTTCAAAATAAATAATAAACAATAGGGCTAGAGGTGTAGCTTGGAGGTAGAATGCCCCAAGGTTCCATCCCCAGTATTGAAAAAAAATACATTTTAATGGATTCTTTTATTGTTATTTTGTTTATCAACTTGAAGAGGTCTAGGCTGGGATCCAAGAATATTGTAATCTAATTCTACTTCAGCTTCCAAGTTTCCTACAATCTGGAAGAGAAATGCATATTTTACTTTAACCACCTATGAACTGGGAATACTCAATCTGACTATCTTAATATCCCAAAAGTACAAGATTAATGACATCTTGGAACATATTTTTCACCCTGAAACTCAGGTGATCGTGCTATGGGGTAAAAAAAATTTAAACATTTTATTTTTTCCTAATTTCCTCTGCATCCATTTGGTCCAGTAGGGCTTAAAGCCACACTGAAACCAGTCAGTATGCCTAATCAGACAGGCATAAAAGTGACATGAGCCTCCGTGGGCTTCTATACCTCCAGTTCACCCCATTCCCAAGATTAACAGGCTCAAGCTCACTGTCAACACACACACACACACACACACACACACACACACACACACACACACACCCTGAACCTCAGAGCACCTCTTATCACCTCAAGAGGAGATTTTAGTCTGTTCTTTCACCATACATTTCTTATTCTTCAAAATGTATATATCCTTCTCCTTAAATCTTACAATGCATTACTTACTCTCTCTCTGGTACTGGCTGGTTCTAGTTAGGCTTTTGGTAGTTGAACCTAATTAAATTTCATAGCAACCCTTGTATTTTTCTTAGGCAGAGGAAGGTTGGAAGGCTAGAATAGATGTTTGGAGCAACAATGGCAGAAACATAGCAATGATAAGAACTATAGTAATGCTGGGCCTGGTTTCTATTGGAAGGCTACATAATAAAAGTCCTCCCCCCTGTTGGCTGGGGACTAATTCTCTAAACTCACCATTTTTGTTCTCAAATTCTAAAATCTCATAGCTCTCAGCTCATATCTCATTCTATTTATCTCATTTCTAAAACACTGTTCTCCCTCCATTCTTTCACTTAGCTCCTCTTATGTTTGGTGCAAAAAAAATTTTATTCCTCTGACTTAAAATTCTGTCTTCTGGCACCCGGCATGGTGGCGCACGCTTGTAATCCCCGCGCTTGGGAGGCAGAGACAGGAGGACCGCGCAGGTTCGAAGTCAGCCGCGCTGGCTTAAGAGACCCTGTTTCCAAAAATTAAAAAAAAAAAATAGGTCTGGGAGTGTAGCCCGGAGGTAGAAGGGCTTCCAGGAACCCCAGAACCACCCCCCCAAAAAAATTCTGTCTTCTGTTAAAGCATCACTTTCTGGGGGTTTCATGGGTATCACCATGGTGAGGTATTACTTATGAAGCTATTGAGTGTCATCTTTTCATGATGTGAGGGCCCTGTCTATGGACACTGTGATTATGGCAGGAGTTACCACAGTAGCTGACACCCACATGTGTATTCTGGTGGCAGGGATGATGCTGTTTTAGTACACATTTTCCTCAAAGGAAAGATGAGGCAGAAGACCAAGAAATCCTGTTTGGAGTCTGTATCTCCACCTATTGTTTACCAACTCTGTCAGTGTTTGGAGACAAAAAACAGTACTTAAGGAAATCAGTGCCTCAAGTAAGATTAGACAACCAAGAAATAGCTCATCACAAGTCTCCTGAATATGTAAAAAGATGCCAGAATTTCACAAAAGTTTAGTTCACATTGAGAACCCTTCATGAGTAACAAAAATTATTTGTGATTTTATCAAAAGAACTGCCAAACTTCAAGTTATAATGGATTTTTATATGACTCTAAGCAGACTTTCCTTACAAAGGGAAATATATATCTAATATGTCATAATGTTATTGACAACTGTAAACTGGTCATAAATGAATGTCCAAGACTTATTGCAACTGAAGGGAAAATACTATGCTATTGGAGTTGATTCAATTTTTAACCATAGATGAGAACCCTTCTTTGTTGAACAAACTTTATCAAGAGTTACATTTAAAGAAGTTGTATGAAAATATAAAATTATGCTCTGGAAAATCTATATGGCTTTGAGAAGTTCCAACAACACAGTCTATTCCTGTAAATAAATTTGGGGGTGACATTGATAATGTACAAGAGAAGGATACTTGTCAGGCTGGTATTTACCATCTAAATGTCAAAGTAATATTCATTCATTGATTTGATGAAAAGGGATTCTCAAATGACTTAAAAAGGAAACTGGCTAGTGTATTGAACAAACATGATGGTTCCTGGAAGAACACAGACTATTTCAACCAATTAAAAGACAATGGGAATATAATTGTACTAGGAGACTCCCAAGGAGACATGAATGGCAGGAGTTGCCAGTATTTATTACATTCTGAGCATTAAGTATCTAAATGATGAACACAGATGAGCTTTCCGGAAAAATATTGTTTTAGTGAACTATGAATCACTGAAGGTAGCCAACTCTTCTTACAGAGGACTCTGTAAGCATCTGTTTTTGGGAAGACCTCTTTCCTATGGGAACAACTGATGCAAGAACTGTTCATCTCTTTATCTTGCTGAAAGGCTCTTATTTATAATATATTTTTAGTCTTGAAGTTTCTCTCTTACATTACTTAAGTATTTGCAGACATTTTGTATCTACTGAATGAAATGCTTTTCTTCACCTCACTCACCTCCTCACCAAAGTCCCCATGAAGTTTTTATCAGATACAAAAAGAGTAAGAAAATAACTCCTTACTTTTCCAGAATGTATTTTGTAGTTTAATTTTATTATACATTATAACGGAGGAGTCTTTTACTTTGGGAAAGGTTGTAGAAGTCTGGAAGGAAGTTTTATGAAATGGTCAAATAATTTGCATAGTTTTATAACTATGGCTATTTTTATAACTTAGTTGGATTGTGGTGATGATAACATCATCTCTTGAAACTGGAGTATGTTAGATTATTTTGTTCAGGGAAAAATCAATATTTAACCAGAAAAAAACTGACTCTCTATATTTAGTTTGAAAATTACTAGTGATACCTAGTTCTTGGGAGGCTAAAACTAGAAGCTCACAGTTTGATCATAGCCTTGGTAACTTAGTGAGGCACTCTGCAACTTATTAAGACCTTGTTTCAAACTAAAAAAAAAAAAAAAAAAAGGGCTGAGGGTTTAGTTTAGAGACAGAATGCCTCTGGGTTCAAGCCCCACTACCCCCTCCCACACAAGCACCTGATGGTGGTCATGCATTATTATCACAAAATGCTCTATATTGATAACTGATAATAAAAATGAAGTGGAAAATCATTTTGTTTAAAATGCCTGTTTCCCTTACAAGGATAGTACTAGTTTAGCTAGTTTTACCTTAACATAAATTGGTATGCTAATTTATCTCATTCTTTCTTATAAACATACTTTGAAGAGATACAAAATAAAGATATCAAGGTCTGAAAGTAAGTTAAAGGTGACACCATATTGAGCACAAAACTCTAAGTTTATCCAGATCAAATTGCCTTTTTCATTATTTTGCCTAAGTCCAGGCATGATAACAATTGCTTTTGAATTTGCTTTTTCTCTGTCAATCAAATTTTTGGCTAATGACTTAATCATTTAAAAAAAATGTTCATTCATCATCATCTGTAGATCTTGGTCCTCTTTCTAGAACAAAAATAATAAGAAGAATTATCCAAGGGCATATATGCAGGTTCAAAGAGTTAGACTGAAGAAAGAAACGTGTCCCTGACCCAGGCAGATCTAGCACTGCAGAGCGCATGACAGAGTGCCTGTGAACAATCCCCCAAAACACTGCCTTGTGCCTCTTCTCAACGGCCTAGTCATACACCTCTGTCAGCAGCTGCAGGTGCTACTGACATCTAGGAAGGGACCCAGAAAAGGGGGAAGGGGAGGCTAAAGATTTTTTGTTTTATGTTGGTTTTGTTCATTTGCTTTGGTTTTAACACAAGAAAGCACTTAACTAGAAACATGTGTATGTTAATGTTTTAAATAAGTGATTATAATGTTTCTACTGATGACATCCATATAGTACTATAGTTATCTTTTTTCTTTCTTTCTTTTTTCTTTTCTTTTTTTTTTTTTTTTTGGTGGTACTGGGGTTCCTGGAAGCCCTTCTACCTCCGGGCTACACTCCCAGACCTATTTTATACATTTTTATTTTTGGAAACGGTCTCTTAAGCCAGCACGTCTGGCTTCAAACCTGTGGGATCCTCCTGTCTCCGCCTCCCAAGTGCGGGGATTACAAGAGTGTGCCACCACGCCCGGCTTTATTTTCTGTTATTGGAGGCCTGTCGTCATATCCAGGTGTGTGCCAAGAAGTACATCTTTTTTTTTTTTTCCAGAGATAGATCAATAAACAAAATGAGTTGATAGGTCTATTCCAGAAGCCTGTGTACTGCCTGAGCTTGCTGTCATCCACTCAAGGGAAAGCTCTGCCTCCAAATGCCTCGAAGGACTCACCCAACAGCTAACAAGACCTGCGGCCAGCCAAGTCTGGTACTCACTGATGACACAGTTCAGTTCCCACAGTCTAGAAAAATGTCGGGCAAGCCACAGAACAGCTTATTTTCTTCTCTCATGCCTGCTCCACCAGAGTCTTCAAAGTCCTAGGCACCTTACCTCTTCTGAACTAAAGGCCACCATAACATTTCTGAGCTTTCATTAGCCTGTTTCTTTTGCTTCCTCTATGAAATGAGCATAAATACAGGGAGAATATGTGTTCTGTGGCTGGAGAGATTTTTATTAGTGTTTGCTTTCCATTCCTTCCTCTCATTTTAACTGACGTACTTTAGTCCATCTGTGTGGCTATCACAGAACACCACAGGTTAAGTAATTAATTTGTAAAGAGAAGAAACATTTTCTTTATAGTTCTGGAGGCTGGAAAGCTCAAGATCAAAGCACTGGCATCTATCTGGTGAGGAACTTCTTGCTGTGTTTTCACATGGCAGAAGGTGAAAGGGCAATGGTGAACCCTGCAAGAAACCTTTTGGTAAAGTCAAAATTCTGCTCAAGAGGAGAAGATCCCCTCTGACCTAATCACCTCTTAAAGGCTCTACATTGTAATGTTATTATATTGGCAACACCTGATTTTTGGAAGGGGGCTCCTTCAAACCATACCAGGCTGTGATCAGAACCTTCCAAAAGAGAGGTGTCTGAACCACAAGTCACCCCTCAACTCTTGCTTGATTTTGAGACTGTCTACTGTATGCCATAGGACAGTTTAATGATAAATGCTATAAGTAACCATTACACTTTCATAACTATTGGATTCAATTAGTAGTTAAGAAGTAAAAACAGAATGATTGTTCGTGAATTGACTTTTTCTTTTTTCTTTCTTCTTTCTTTCTTTCTTTCTTTCTTTTTTTTTTTTTTTTTTTTGGTGGTACTGGGGTTCCTGGAAGCCCTTCTATCTCCGGACTATACTCCCAGACCTATCTTTACATTTTTATTTGGAAACAGGGTCTCCTAAGCCAGCACGCACGCGGCTGGCTTCGAACCTGCGCGATCCTCCTGTCTCTGCCTCCCAAGCGCGGGGATTACAAGCGTGCGCCACCATGCCCGGCATGAATTGACTTTTTCAATATGTTCTTCCTTTAGCAATTTCGTGGACACTCAGTGAGTCATACAGTTCATCCCCCTCAGGGGCAGGCTCAGCACTCCATGGTGAGTAGTGGGGAGGAGTTAGAGACTTGGAAGGCTAGCTTTATTTGGACACAGGTGGAAAAACAAGAACGGCTAAGATTCCAGTCTCAGAAAAGCATTTAAAAGTATATCTTGATGGTGAAAAGTTCTCCCAGCCACTCAAAGAAAATACAAGTGACCAAGACTCAGATTTGTCTCTGTTTTATTTCAAAAGGAAATCAATATGGTTGCATTGTTGGCCAGTTATACCCATGAAAAATACCTTGTAATATTTAATTTTTCATTGGAAATGGAATGATTAGTTAACATGAATTTGTCTAATGTTGCAAAGGAATTCTTATTGACCTTATCAAATGCATTGGGGTGGGAGAATCTGTCTCACCAAGAGAGTAAGGATAAGATCTTACCTTTCCATGTCCTCGCTTATGGCGTTTTTCCATACCACTTAAATTTTTTGTGGAGATCCTTTAGCAAAATTTTTGTTGTTTAGAAGTTTGCAGCCTCTCTTCTTTAAGCCAATAGAGAATTTCACTGATTTGGTAGAAGTTAGACAAATCTCAGTATCTCAGCCTTGTGAATTGGTTCTTAAAAGTTATAGAAAATATTTAAGGGGCACTCAGGGCATTCAAATTGAGATTTTTCCCAATAGTACATAAAACCCAATCATGATTAATACCACTAAATCAAATTTTGATGTCTCTTAAAATGAACTCAGATATTCCTTTATATTCCTAGACGATGTCTTCAACAACACAACCAGGGGATTCTCAGATGTCCCCACAACTGCCAGTGGATCTACTAAAAATAATCACATCTATCTCAGCAGTGAGTGATAGTTTTGGATTTTATGTTTTGTTCACTCCACAAGCATTTATTAAATACCTTTTCAGACACTATACCAACGTTGGGGCATATAGTAATGAATTAGCTTTTTGAAGATTATAATCTATTAGAGATAATATATAGTAAATAATTATACAATTGAGCTTATTTGTGACAAGAACTATGGTAAGGTGTTGTTAGAATCTAAAAGAAAGACCTGATTTTAACTGGAGAGCAGGAAATGCTCTGATGGTATAATAGTTAAATTAAAATGTTAAAAAAGAGAAAGAATGAACAAGGTGAAAAGTCACAAGAACATTTCAGGCCTGTGAAAACATAGTCTGAGGCAAGAAAGAGATTATCTAAATAGAGAGCGTTCCTGTAATTCAACTAATAAAAGTTTGCCAATGCAAAATGCCATCCCTTATTTTATGTCACATGAGAGCAAGGGATTCAATAAAGTTAGAACCTTCCCAGTGCAGGTAATGATCGTAGGCTCAATAAGAGTATTCAACTCTTTCACGTCAATGGGGGCTCAACTGGCTGGTGAAATCTTCCCCTGGGTTATTTCAGGGTTGTTTCATCTGAAAGGTCATAGGGTCTTCTGATCATTGGAGCATTATCCTGTATGTATCATGTCAGTGGAGCTGTGAACTAACATCCTATTGACATCTTTAAGATACTGGTGTCCTCCTAAAGATCTTTCTACTTTAAAAATGGGGCAAGATGGGATGTCTGCTTCTCCACTAAGACGTTCCTGAAGCAATACTCTCATTTTTCTATATTTGGAAGGCAATATGTAGACATTGATGTAAGACCTATTTTAAAATTTTATTCTTTCATTTCTCTAAAACTTTGGAGGTAAAATGTTATATTCAGTATATTACCAGTATAGAGCCTAGTAAAGTTCGAATTAAATAACAGGGTTTTGCTCAGTCCCCAGTTGACCATCCATGTGGTTGTCCTTTTGAGATCCTGCTACCCCAGCCATTTGTCCTGTGAACTCTCTGTACAGACTCTTCACCACGTGGTTAGGCATTACGGGTCTATCTATGTGAGCCCCCAGATTCCCCTGAGTATCTCTGTGACAGGGCCGGGGTAGGGTGGGCACCAGAAATACCTCTAGCCCCTGGATGTGTGTTCTAAGAAAAAGAAAAACCTTCAGCACTGATACCCAGTGCTAATGTGATCATCTCACCTCTTCAATCCATGAGATTGTGAAAAACAGGAAAGATTAGGTAGCTAATATTTTAAGTCCAGTTCTTTGGTCTTTTTTCTGAGATTTTGCTATATGAAAAATAATTATAAAAGAACCTTAAAAGCTTCTCTCCACCTACAAGGAATTTACCATTTAGCTGAAACAATAAGAAAAACCAATCCAGATAGCTTTTGCCCAAATGATCTATATAATCCAAATATGTAAATATCTATCTATAATGTATAAAAATTTCACTGAAGTGTTGCTAGAAAAACAAAAGCATGAAGATAATTTAATCACCTCACATTAAAAGAATAAGCTAATTAATAAAATAAATGTATAAATAAAATATTATATTTATTAAACAATACACTTACAAATAAATAACTCATTGACTTAATTTATAAATAAATACTAAATAAAATTAAATCGAGCTATTGAGGAATTAACCAGTCTAATAGAATCAAGACAATCTTCATGTGAGACTGTAGAAGGAATTCTAAAATTGTGCTTTTAAAGAAAAGAGATCAGGGACAGAATAAAGTTTAAGTAGTCCCCCATTTTTAATTAAAGGGATATGTATTCATTATGCATATATATGCATATATACATAGTCATAGAAAACTTCTGGTATGGTATATTATTAACTATAAAAACATACAGACATGCTCTCAAAGTGTAATCATTGTCAGAGATACCCTATGGCCCTTGAAGAAAACATGCTTCAGGGTAGAAGTAGCTTAATTAATCCTTATTCCCAAATGCTAAAGTTTGGCACTAAAGTCCATTCTCTTTTTGTCCTTTTAGGTATTATAGCTAATAAGCCCAAAGATGGAATGTCCTGGCCTGTGACTGTAGCAGCTTTGCTCTGTTTCTGCATGTTATTATTTGGTCTTGAAGTGAGAAAAAATGGTGTCAGTACCAAAAAGAAATGTGAGTATCATGCTAAGATGTGGAGGAACTGTTCATTTTTTCATTATGAAATACTTGCATGATACAAAATGTTACCACTAAGTGGTGCTCCTCTCATATTTTAATGAGCAAATGAGGCTCACAGAAGCTCACAGAGGCGCGCTAGCTCTCCTGGCATTGCCTAGTTGCACAGGCCAAGTGTGCAGCTCCTGACTCGGTGTCCCTCTCTGCATTGGCCTGCTCAAACTGCAGCGCTCATCAGATGGTGCAATTCAGTGGGCATGAAATGAGAACCGAGCCTCACCTTACCTCAAAACTAAAATGGAATTTTCTATTAATCTTCATTATTTTTTCATTTTCATGCATCTTTGAACTGTCCAGGCCCAGCTGGGCCCAGATGCTCAAGTGTGAAATTGAGTGAGAAGGTAATTTTAAGAGATTTCCAGCTGCTTTTCATCAGAGTAGCTTTTACTGCCCTTTTCCTTTTTCTCTAAGGGGATAAGAAAGCTGCTTGGGTTTCCCTTCTCTTTCTTATTGAATCATTTTCCAAAATCCCTCCCCATGCAGAAGTCTGAAGTTCATGTAGGTTAAGCCTCACTTTTCAGACTCGTCTATTTTGGATGAGTCTGGATTAGACTGTGATTACAGGAGGCCCCATAATACACAAAGCTGACCTTACACGGCTATCTGATATATCATTCACCATCATGCAATATGCTCTTTTATTTTTCTTGAGTATCCTTTAAGAGTCTATAACCAATGCAGGCAGTCTTTTAGTGAATAAAATGCTAAATCAGGAATTGGAAATTCTGGGTTCTTTTCTAAGAATGACATCTTGACCACTCTATGTCCTTAAGAAAATTCATAATTTTTCTGAAAAGACAAAAATACAAGTTTTTTAGAATGGTACCCACCCTAAAACTGTGTCTAGTGGTGCATGCCTGTAATCCCAGTGCTTAGGAGGCTGAGATTGGAAGATTGCTGAGGCCAGCCTCAGCAATTTAGCAAGACCAAGTTTCAAAATGAAACAGGGTTAGGGGTCTTGCTCAGAGCTAGAATGCCCTCAGAGTCAAGGAGTAAATCCCCATTATCCTCAGACCCCTCCAAAAAATTGAACCCCCTTTTGATATATTTTAAGTCTCCATTAAAGCATACAAACACTAGATAATAGAGATTAGGGGATCTTTATGATAAAATGAGCAAATGGGATTCTAAAAATCTGAACTACTTTTTTGTTGTTTTTTATTCAAATGTCTGTGTTATAGGGAGATAAGAAACACATTCATTCTTTCCTTCTCCCTCTCATAAAATTATGATGCCACAGATTTCCAGGCCATGGAGATTGTTTGAGTCATGAACATAAAGATGCTCACGGATATATTCCTGTTTCCTGCTATCAAGAGGGAACATTTATACAGCTAAACCCCACACTCACCCATATGCTTGGTGCATTTCTAACTGTGCTAACATGAAAGCACTCTGTACACTGATTTAAACAAAAGGGATTCAGGTATCATCCAGCTAGTACCAACCAAGTCAGGGATTCAGAAGGGCATTACCTCTTGCCTCTGCTGGATCCTCAGGGTAGACATGAGTGTGTGCATAAAGGTTGGGTATAGCCTTGATAAAGGGGCTATTGGAGAAACTTCAGTCTTAAATCCCTGCATTTTAAGATGTTGCCTCTAGAGAAATGTTTTAAGCAATGTAAGAGGAAATTTTCCTCTATCATGAGGCAGTTGCCATAGAGAAGATGGATTCTGCGTAAAAGACTTCAAGTGATGGTTGAGCAGATTTCTTAAAACCTGTGAGACTGTTTTATCTGTTGAATGACAACAGTAATAACTAAGTTTCTGGATACAAAAAGGCCCTCATGTTATGATAAAAGAATAAAAGTGCTTGCAAACTAAGAATACTATGCAAGTACTGCCGGGCGTGGTGGCACACACTTGTAATCCCCGCGCTTGGGAGGCGGAGACAGGAGGATCGCGCAGGTTCGAAGCCAGCCGCGCTGGCTTACGAGACCCTGTTTCCAAATAAAAATATAAAATAGGTCTGGGAGTGTAGCCCGGAGGTATAAGGGCTTCCAGGAACCCCAGTACCATCAAAAAAAGAAGAATACTATGCAAGTACTAATTAATGGCATAATCGGGGTGTCAAGTGACAAATAGGACTAGTGAACACAGGGTTAAGCAACATAAATTCTGAGAGAACTAAGAGGGTATATTGCTTTCTCACCAATCTGTCTCCTATTTAAAAAAAATATTTTGTTCCTAGCATGGAAAGGCCTCCACCTTTTAAGCCACCGCCACCTCCCATCAAGTACACATGCATGCAAGAGCCCATTGGAGGTGACCTGCCCTGTCATGAGATGGAGACACTCTAGTCCTCTGAGACTTCGCCATACAGCAGAACTCTGCTGAAATCCTATCGCAAAGGTAGATACTGTACTTTGTTAATGTAATCACCCTCCAGCCAAGCCCTTGGTACCGCTGAAATGGATGACAGAAGTGAATGACCTATTTCCCCAGCAACTTGCCCTCTGTAGGCTGCATATGACTGAAATTCAAACAAGACTGAGAAGATTAAGGCACAGCTCAGACCCAGTGCCAGTTGCAAGAATTTTATTGCTCATCATGTAAGAGATGCACATTAGGCTGCTGCCATTTAAAAAATTGCAATATTTTCACTTAATTCTCTGATTGAAAGGACAATAGTGATTTCAAGCATACACTTATATCAGAAGGGTCTGGACCTTTTTTTAACAACCTAACCTACTTGTCAAAATCATGATAATCTCTGATTTTCATTGTGTACCCTAAAAAAACTACAAGAAGTACAAGATCGTTCAAATAAGAGTTCCAAATGAGGAAAAGGTACAGCTAGTCATCATACTGAAATTCTGTTGTTTATTTTCACTGAAGGAAAACAAAATATCTGGCCCAAGAATCACATGTCCAATTTTTTTTTCATCTTTCTTTTTATCATGTTCAGCCCAAGCTTCTGCCACATGGATCAAGATCAGAACAGATCAAAAAAAGAGCAAGCCACCTAAGTGTGGTGGCACACCCTTATAATCCCAATAGTTGGGAGGCTGAGCCAAGACAACTGGAGGTTTAAGGCCAGCCTCGGCAACTCAGTAAGGCCCTCAAAAAATTAGGGAGGCTCTATTTCAAAAATATAAATAGAAGCCGGGTGTGGTGGCACACGCTTGTAATCCCAGCATTCGGGAGGCTGAGACTGGAGGATTGCAGTTCACGGACAGCCTCAGATACTTAGTGAGGCCCTCTGCAACTCAGTGAGACCCGGTTTCAAAATAAAGAATAAAAAATAGGGCAGGGGGTGTAGCTTGGAGGTCGAATGCCCCTGGGTTCCATTCCCAGGCCCGCAAAATAATAAATAAATAAATAAATAAATAAATAAATAAATAAATAGCCGGACATGGTGACACACGCTTGTAATACCCACACTTGGAAGGCTGAGACAGGAGGATCATGCAGGTTCAAAGCCAGCCTCAGCTACTTAAAGAGACCCTCAGCAATTTAGTGAGACCCAGTTTCCAAATAAAATATAAAATAGGTCTGGGAGTATAGCCCAGAGGTAGAAAGCTCCTGGGTTCCACCCCCAGTACCACCAAAATAAATAATAAATAAATAAATAAAATAGGATAAAATAAAATAGGACTAGAAATGTAGCTCAGAGGTAGAAATCCCCTGGGTTTAATCCCCAGTAGCATGAAAGAAAGAGCAAGCAAATAATCAACTAGTCAGCTAGATATAAGACTCCATTGTCCTCTACAGTTATATGAGCTAAGATGTTTATAGTGTCTAATTTGCCTGAGTATGAGTGTGTGTGTGTGTGTGTGTGTGTGTGTGTGTGTGTGTGCCGTGTCCACGTCATACAGTGACCAAACTTTTATATCAGTAAGCAGGGCAACCTAACTCCAATCTAACTCATCTAATTCTCATTATTCTCTTTTTCATCTGGGGATTTTTCCTGTTCATCAAAACTGCCTGTTTTAATGGATAAGAGCCTCATGTCAGACTGATGAATTAAAGCCTGCCCCTACCAACCTTTCACAAAACAGTTCAAGTAGAATAAATAGGTGGTGAAGAAAAATATATAGTTAGCTAAATGTGCTTTGTGTTCAGCAGAGTTTGTGCATGAATAAATGACCGATTCCCCCAAACCCCCCAAACCCTCCCACACTCCTTGTCCCACAAGGGAAGAACAGATATTTGTTGAAAGATACAATGATAGGCAAATTCTGTGCTTTCATCCCAAAGGGAATCTGTTTTGCTCATTTGCAGGATGCTTAAACCCTGTTCGCACATGAAAATAACTTGTAGTTTATAATTTTTCAAAAAATGCCATGGCTTTTTTGCTTCCTATCACTTAAACCAGTGCCTCTGGTGAGTGGTGTTTGGGCAGAGTTGCAGACGTCAGCATTCTCAGTTGACTCACATGTTCAGCCAAAGTTGAGATGGCTGAGCCCATGGATGTCCCCGCTCACTGCTTAGAACCTTGGTTGGGTACTTGGCTCTCACAGTTTGGGTCATCTCTAAGATGAGCCATAATGGTGCGTGCTTCCTGCTGTTCACACCCTGGGACACTGAATACAACTTAAGAGTGTAAGCCAGAGTCAGGATTAATATAAAGCAAGTGAGGAAGCAAAGGAGCAAAGCTGAGGGACATAGCCAGGCTCTGGGGCACGCACTAGTGCAATCCCAAGAAAGACTGCCTGATCCATTCTTGAGATAACGAATATGATTCTGCAGAAATGGCCAAAGTGTGACTTCCCAGGTTAGAGCACAGAATATACTTTCGTTTCCACCTTGATCTGCCTTTGACCACTGGCTCTAGAGGAAGCCTGTTACCTCACAACAACATGAAACGCAAGCAACCCTACTGAGGTGCACCTGTCAAGGAGCCCAGGCTACCTGCTGACATCAACTTGCCAGCCTTGTGAATGAGCCTTTTTGGAGGGAGAGCCTCCAGTCACATCTTCAGATAACTGCAATCTCAGTTTGTAATGTGTCCACAATATTGCAAGAGTCAGAACCACCCAGCTGAGTTTATTTTTCTAAATTTCGGATCCCCAGACACTATGAAAGAATAAACGCTTATTGTTTAACACCAACAAGTTTGGGTATAGTCTGTTACATAGCAACGGTTAATCAATAGGACCCATTAAAAGAAAAATTAAACTGTTTACCTTCTTTAGTTATCTATATTTCCTCATTAGTTCTCAATTCTATGCATACACACATACTAAATTCTATGCATACACACATACTATTGCTTCATGTTTATAATTATTTTTGTTTCATTTTGTTACAACTAAGTAATTTGAGCAAGTTATTGTGATTTTATTTTGTTTCATTAGGAGACATGAATAGAAGTTGAAGTTTGGGGATAAAAAGTGGCATAGTTGGAAATACATAGATGGTGTCACTAAAAAGTCTATTTTTTTTTTTTTTTTTGGTACTGGGGATGGAACCCAGTGGGCATTCTACCTCTGAGCTACATCCTCAGCCCTATTTTTTTATTCTTTATTTTGAAACAGGGTCTCACTGAGTTGCAAAGGGCCTCACTATGTAACTGAGGCTGTCCCAAAACCATAGTTCTCCTGTCTAAGCCTCCCAAAGGCTGGGATTACAAACATGAGCCACCACAGCCAGGTTAAACAGTCAGTTTTATAGTACAGCCTAAGTCTGTATAATTTTAAATTACATGGCAAATCTCTCATAGTGTTTTTTTTTGTGTGTGGGGGGGTGTCTGGGGATGGAACCCAGAAGCATTCGACCTCTGAGCTACACCCCCTGCCCTACTTTTTATTCTTTTTTTGAGACAGGGTCTCACTGAGTTGCAGAGGGCCTCACTAAGTAGCTGAGGCTGTCCACGAACAACGATCCTCCAGTCTTGGCCTCCCGAATTCTGGGATCACAAGCAGGTGTCACCACACCCAGCTCCCTCATAGTATTTTAATATAAGCTCTTCCTTGAAGTACCATATTCGGTCTTATTTAGTATCGTATATATACAAGTTCTGGTCAGCATTTGCAAATCTACCTGGTGCTTGAATAAAGTAAGCAGTTGCTCTTCCATGGAAGGATGCTCAGTCAGTGATTCAGAGAAACTTTTCATAAACCCGCAAAAGAGAGGGATTCCAGGTGCCTTTTACATAGTGCTGTGAACTTGACATCTCTCATTTGTCCAAACTGACAGCATTGCTTGCACCTTATATTGTGTACAAATAAATTCATTCAGCCTATCTCAAACAGCAGCTCTTTTCTCTGGAAGTTGACTTATTTATATTTCATAGAAGAAGCAATAAGTCTAGATTCTAGGTCATAAAATGTCTGAATGTCTTCTTTTGCCACCTTCATTTTAGTGAGAATCCATATGTAAGCTTTTGGGTTTGTTTTTGTTTTTTGCTTTTGGTACTAGGGATTGAACTAAGAGGCATTCTATGTCCAAGCTACACCCCATCTCTTTTTTTATTTTTTATTGAGAAATATAATCTGGCTTAATGGCTGAGCGTCTTGCTCAGGTGGGCTTCAAACCTGTAATTCTCCTGTCTTACTGTCCCAGGTACGGGGATTATAGGCATGTGCTACCATGCCTGACTCCATATATAAGCCTTTTTTAATCACTCATTTCCCAAGCATTGTGTGTTACATAGCTTTGTTATTCAAAAATAACATTTTTCTTACTCCCTTGCACCATGAGCATACTTTGGCCCTGGGATTGACCAAGTGATTTGCTTTGAGCAATGAAATATCATGGACATGACCAACCCAAGACCAGAAAATTTGCTTGTATTCTTCTTACTCTCTTAGCCTCTGACATTGCCATGAGAAATTTCTCAGAGAAGCATACTGGTACCAAGGAAAGATGGTTCATGGAGTAGGGCAGAAAGAACCACTCAACCGCAGTGTAGATCAGCCAACTTCCAGCCTAATTGCTTCAACTGATGCATAAATGAAATATTGCATACCATGGAAATTCAGTGACTATTACAAAGCACATTATTGTGAAAATAGTTCACCTATACTCAGAGAACCAGAAATAGGCATTTTAGCCGGGCATAGTGGTGCACGCTTGTAATCCCAGCATTCAGGAGGCTGAGACCGGACGATCGCGGTTTGCAGACAGCCTCAGCTACTTAGTGAGGTCCTCTGTAACTTAGTGAGACCCTGTTTCAAAATAAAGAATAAAAATTGGGCAGGGGGTATAGCTCAGAGGTCAAATGCCCCTGGGTTCCATCTCCAGACCCACACACAAAAAAAGAAAGAAATAGCCATATTTTAGCTGACCAATTAAGTCACTTTAGTCAAAAAGGGCCTTTCCCTTGATTCAGAATGGTTTGGTTCCAATTAAAGAAGATGTGGCTTGCTTCACCAAATTAATGTTACATTATAAGTCTTTAAAATCATAAAACAATTGTCTAGGATGGGTAATAGAGGTTATTTAACAAATAAAGAGTTAAATAAAGGCTCTGTGTATGTGATATTTGCAGTGCACAGGTTTTATTCCTTGCCTTAAGTGTTATTTAAGCCTCTTCCCCAATATGTGAGCTGCTCAGTTTGAGAACAGTTCTGATGCCAATTTCCTAGCATGGATCTGTATGACTTAACCACTACTTAGAGCCCTTAATGCTCATGTACGATGCTCCATTGGAAATGGGCTCTTTATTTTTTGTCTCTTTTATAGTGACTGTCAAAAGTCACTGATCCATGCTAGTAGAATATTAGAAAATGTCCCACCAAAGCCTGGGAAACGTGAACTCTTCCTAAATTCTAACTTCTCAGGATCTAGAAGATTTGGGGTGGCAAAAGGAGCTTGAATACTTTATCTTCCTCTCCCTGGCCTCCTGTCTCCTAGAAAGCAGTAGTTCCAAATCAGAGAGGCTACCCAGTGCCATGCCCAGGCTGCCTCTGACATGTTTTCTCAGGTGAACTAGAAAGCTATCAGCCTCTGAATATGGCAAAAGTACCTGGGATTCCTTCCTGTTCTGACATAAGGAGAGCAGCCTGTGAATGAAACCTATAGGGAAACATCAGTATGAAATGGTCTGAGACGGCAATGATTTAAAAACTGCCTACATATACGATAAAGAAAGAGCTGTCACTTCTGATCAGGATGAGGGAGATATTTTAAACCTTCTATACAATGGTAGATTTCACGTGGTATTTTCTGTAACACTTAAAACTCTGTTAACGACCCCTCAAAGAAAGTCCCTTGGAGGCTCAGAGGCCAGGAGGCCTGACTAGGGATGGGAGGGGAGAGGCCTGGGAAGGAGGGAAAATGTGAAATGTACAGAACTTGGGTTTGCCTGTATCATGGGACCAGTTGGGATGTAGGCATGGGTCTTGGGGCGGTGGGTTTGCTGCTTCAGGGATGATGGAGCTGTGCCTTGGACTAAATGTGCTTACCGTGTGACTCTTCTATTCCTATGACATATTTAAGTGATGGGACTGGGTTTGTTGCAAATAAATTATTTTTTTCTGTTAAAAAATAAAAGGCTCTAAAGACACATGGTTAGAAATAGTAGAACGAAAATGATGATCCAGTGGTCTGATTCCCATCTAGGGTGTGAGCAATCTTCCATTTGCTTTGGTATCTCTTTTTACTGCAGACAAGAACTGTTTTGTTTGCATTTAAGTAAATATTGATTTTTTTTAGCACCCACATCATTTGTTACAAAACTTGTGACAGAAACCAAATAATTGATCCCTGGGGTTATGATGTCCTAGAAAGTGTGGGGGGAAAAGAGTAGGAAATATAAAGAGAAAAGGAAAAAATTAAAATCAGAAGCTGGAACGTTTAGAGAAACATTTCCAGGCCAGAGACAGTGAAATTACATTTCTCAGATGCTCCGAGCAAAGAAAGAGGTTCTTGAAGGTTGCCTTTGGCACCCTGAAATGGGGCAGTGGCTTTGGCTTGAGCCTAAAGCTGAATCTGTAGAAATACAGATGCTGTGTTCTAAGATGAGAGCTGAAATACATAGAGTGAGTTTTTGACAATAATAAGCAAGGCTATGCCAACCAGCTAGGGATTAGAGTCCAGCAGAGACAGTGAGAGTTACCACCGTGGGAGAAATAGACATTAACTGGACTGTTGTTCCAGCCAGAGGTACATGGCAAAATAGTGAGAACAAGGATTTTTATTTCCCAGATCTTGCAATCCACACCCTAGATTCTATAATTACCAATGAGGATCCATGCTACATCCGAGAAAGCAAAGGCCACAGAACAGGAGAATGTCACCTTGGCAAGGTCAGGGCCAGGGAAGACTTTTGAAATTACTCTTAAACCCAATATAGTGCAACTGTGATGAATCTTAACATTAGTTGAGTGCAAATTAATACAGAAAAAGAACAGTAGAATCTACTTTTTTCTCCCCAGACAGCATCTCCAAGCCTTTTATATTTTGCTCCATTCTTTAGCTGTTCTCACTTAGATTCCTCATGTTTGTTCGAAGGCTTAGGGGATTGTGATGATGGGGAAGAACACGGAGAAAAATAAAGAGGAAAAGCAGCAAATCCAATATCAACATAAAACACTAAACATAAATGGGAGTGTAAGCAGCTATTCTTGGTAAATGCCACAAACCTTTGCACATTCATCCTGAGTTTAACCAGACTGCTCCCCATTTAATATACAAAGAAGATATATCACCAAATAAAACTCCTTGCAGTATTATGCCATTCATCTTTACCAGAAAATACTCAAAAGTGCTAGGAAGGCAAAGTGAAGGAGTTGGAACAACAGTTACATGGATTCTGAGAATGAATTTTGTAATGGACAGTAATAGACAATTAATAATGAATTGATAATAGATATTCTATTACTATTCTATTTAACCTGAGAATAGCATACAAGAGTTAACTTCTCTGTTATATGCTTCCTCTCTTCGAAACAAACACCTGTTAATGATGAAGGGTAAGAAGGAAAGGAATTTAAGAATTCTGTCCATGGCAAAATCATTTTTGCATCTCTAGTTTAGTTTGAAATGTGCGTGATTTTGTTTTATAAGTAATTGGTTTGCACTGCATTTTTCTTACTCATACATAGAGCTATTGTGCTGGTTCAAAGGGACATTATTTGATGACTAAAAGAGCTTAGTCTATAGAAATTTATTTCAATTCTGTGGTTAAATACATGTAAGTGCTATTTCTGAATAACTTCTTTGGATGTCCAGTTAAAAAGTAATGGATTCTACACTCAAATACATAATGCAAAAAATCTCTAAAAACTACTACTTGCCTTCAGTGAATATAAGCACTCACTGGGTGAGACAGGGGATCTCAGGTTCAAGACCAGCCTTAGCATCTTAATGAGTCATCAACTTAGAGAGACCCTGTCTCAATTTTTTTTTTAAATATCAGGCTAGAGGTGAAACTCAGAGATTGAATGCTTCTGGGTTCAATCCCCAGTACCACACACACACACACATAAAATTATGTATATATACATAATATGTGTGTTCATATCTACATCTATGTATATGTAGCTATATTTATATTTATATATATTGTTATAGTATATAACAATACTAATTCTATAATCATATAGTTATATATGTATACTATATAAAATGTATACATATTTATTTCATTTATTTCTATAACTACTGATGGGTCCAGCCCGTCAGCGGTGGGGCTGAAAAGGAAAATGAGTGCCGACGACCCGAACAGAAACACACGAGCCGGAAGTTGAGTCAAGCAGAATCTCGTTTATTTTTCTCGGACAACCCAATTTAAAGCAAATAACCACAAGGGGGATTTCCAACAGGAAACTATTCTAACCTATCATGCTAAAGGTCACTCTTGCATGCACAAAGCACGTAACTTGTAGCCAATCATTATACAATGCACGAGGGGTTCACGAGCACGGAAGCATTATATGAGCCAATAAGGTTCAACATTACCAAATTGGGCTAGTGGGGGCAAGGGGACAAGTAGTTACGCCCTCCATATCTGCTCCGCGCTACATGTAGCTGATTCATCGGAAGTTTTGTCAGGCGGTTGAGCAGACCCCAACAACTACCACTATGGATATATATATGTGTGTGTGTGTGTGTGTGTGTGTGTGTGTGTGTGTGTGTGTATTCAGATATAATAAATGGAAAAATTGGTAAATTGACTACTTGAAAATAAAATAATTTGTATGGCAAAAAACAAAATCAAAAGTTAAATGATAAACTAAGTGAAAATGTAATATATATCACAGATAAAGGTCTAGGATATGTATCTGATAAAGAACTTACAAATTTTGAGTATAAAATATAGAAAAAAATCCTATGGGAAAATGGACTGAAGACATGAACCAATTATTCATGAAAAATATTTAAATAACTCTTACGCACTTCAAATAATTTTCAGATTTATACATAATAAAAGAAATGAAAAATAAAACTTCACTAACACCATTTCTTCCACATTTCCTTGTCAAGGATTTCAGAAGTTTGGCACTATGCGCTGCTGTTCAGGCTGTGGGGAAGCAGTCACTCTCGTGCATTGCTATAGAGAGTACGTGTGCGTCAGCTTTTCAACGCTGTGACCAATATAGCTGACAGGAGCTATTTATGGAGAAAATATTTATTTTGGCTCATGGTTTCAGTTTTCAATCCATAGTCAGCAGCTCCGCTGTTTGGGGCCTGAGATGAAGCAGAGCATTATGGCAGAAGGAAATAAAGAAGGAACACAGTTCAGCTCATGACAGCCAGGAAGCAGAGAGAGGATGAAGCTGGGAACAAGATATAGTTCCCAAGGGCATGTTCCCAAAGTCCCACTCCCTCTACCTAGGTCCCATCTGCTACATTTTCCACCACCTCCCAGTAGTCCATTCAGCTACAAATCCTTTAAAGAATTAACCCAGTAATGAAGTTAAGACCCACGATCCAATCACTGTCTGAAAAACCCATCTCTGAATACTGCTGTACTGAGGAATAAGCCTTCAATGCAAAGTCCCATGGGGGATACTTCATATCCAAATCATAACAATGCCAAATGGTACAACCTAAACAGAGAGGCATTTGACAATATCTAGCAAAACTACATACTAAAGTATCCTTTGACGTAGCAGTTCCTCAAGAATTTATCCCACAGATATTCTAATAACATTGAACTATATATGCACAAATTATTTATTTATTTATTTATTTATTTATTTATTTATTTATTTTGGTGGTACTGAGGTTCCTGGAAGCCCTTCTACCTCTCAGCTACACTACCAGACCTATTTTTTTTTTTATTTTTTTTTTGGAAACAGGGTCTCCTAAGCCAGCGTGAACGGCTGGCTTCGAACCTGCGCAATCCTCCTGTCTTCGCCTCCCAAGCGCGGGGATTACAAGCGTGCGCCACCACGCTCTGCTTATATTTGCACGAATTTATTCTTGACATCGTGATTTGTAATTGCAAAGTATTATAAACCATCAAAATGTCTAATAGACCTGGTTGAATAAACTACAATAATGTTGTGTTGCTCAGCTTCCTGTTACTATAATGAATACTTGAGATAATCAACCTGTGAAGAGAAAAAGTTGGGGTTCATAGCTTCAGTCTGTCATTGCTCGACCCTGCTGTTTTTGGGTGGGTCTGTCGCAAGAGAGCATATCATGGTAGGAACATAAGGTGAAGCAAAACTGTTTACATTATGGCCAGAGAACAAAATACGGGAAGAGGAAGTGGTATCACAATCCCTGTCAAAGGCATTCTTCCAGTTTCCTAAAGAACTCCCACTAGGTTCCACTGCCCGAAGCTTCCACCACCTCCCCATAGGACCTCCCTGGGACCAAGCCTTCAATACATGGGCTTTTAGGGGACATTCAGCTTTGAAGGAGCTCCCACTGAATAGCTTTAGGATAATATATGCACCAATATAATTAAGTAGAATAATAATTCTAAAACATTTAAAAAGAATAGGAATTCATAAGTCCTTGTCAGTAACAAATGATATAGATATGACATCTACATAATATAGCATATAATATATAATATATCCTATAATAGGTATATATATGTAATATACATCCTATAATAGGCAGGTGATATATCTTTATCATCTACTACTGGCATATATATGTATATTTAGAAAGAGAGAGAGAGAAAGAGTGAGAATGAAAAAGAGAAGAAAGGGCCCTCATCTCAATCAGAACACTGAAAATGAACTGGTAATAAGGGGGCAATACTAGAATTGGAAAGTTATTATTTTGTAATCATTATAATAAAGATTCCATCTCTCTAGAATCATTAAGGGATACTAAACCAAGGAAGAAATCTTGATAAAGATCATATATTTGCATGGTTTCTATTTATCTCTCTGCAGAATGCTTACTACTTATAAGGTAGTAAAAAGAAATAGTATTATGTAGTAAAGAAATTAGACAAGTCATTAAAATTAACATCACCAGGGAAGCACAGAGGGAAATCATGGTCCTCCATATGTTGTACTTTGGGTAGAATACATCACATGAGTGGTATTAGGAAAGAGAATGAATAAAGTAAATCCAATCCTGAAGTAACACCAAATAAACACAAAATAAGAAATTTTAAAAATTTGGAATATGGTCTAATGACTAGATAAAAGTACTGCTTACTCTGTTGTGGTTATGTAAGAAAATGCTCATATTCTTAGGAAATACATTGAAATTTTTGGTAGTAAAAAGCCATGATTTATATATAACTGTCAACTGGGCGTGTACACATTTGTGCATTTGCAAACATACATATGCACACAGATGGAAAGAAAAGCAAATGATAAAGTAAAGGAGATAAATTATTAAAGATAGATGGATCCACATAAAGGAAATGTTTGGTTTATCTTTCCTACTAGTTTTAATTTTGCAAATTTTTTTTGTTTGAAATTGTTTCCAGGTAGAAAGTTTAAATAAAAAGTATCTAAGCAAGGACCAAATTAATGTACTTGATTTGACCCCAAACCAGCCTATATTTTCAACATTACAGCCCTTAGACTGTGTGACAAAATGCAGAGGTCTACTTCTTTAGGAAAAGTTTTCTTTTTTCTCTGAGTGTTTGTTAATCTGAAAGTTCAGAAGCAAATAAATGAGGTTTCATCCATGCAAGTTCACTGTTTTTGTTTCGTTTCTGGATCTTGTTCTGCTCTAGGTACTGGCTGGGATCCACCAAAACTTCAATCAATTTTTTCTTCCTTAAGGAAATAAACAGAGTCCTTTGATTTTCCCAGAACTCCAGGGCAAACTTATCCTCCCACCATTAAACCATTTGGTATCAAAGGAAACTAAGCTATGTCTGCCCAGACTTCACCCTGGAGGTTTTAGCTCCTCCCCCGAACCCTTGGGCAGTGTTTTCTATTGCCTCAGTTAGTAGAAACTATGGAAACAGTTTACAACAGTCCTGCTGCAAGATCCCCTAAGCGCTGCAGCAGTGGAGGCAGGCCCAGCTCAGCATTCCTGCAGGGTCTGTCCACACAGGAATGGAGGCAGCAGATCCGGCAGTCATTCTCCTTTCTACTCCAGAGAACAGTATCTGTGACAAATACTTATTCAATAAATGCTTAACTTTCAGATACTCTGTTCTACTGAAATGAGATTTTTCAGTTTGCTGTTGTTGCTTTGATGAAATGTTATCATATAAAACATGCTACGTCATGCCCAGTTGAGGAAACAGGTGGTGGTGAACTCTTGATTCAAATATTCTCTCAGAGCCAGGCGCGGTGGTGCACACTATTAATCCCAGTACTTGGGAGGCTGAGACAGGAGGATCATGCATGTTCGCTGACAGCCTCGGCTACTTAGTGAAACTCTCTGCAACTTATGAGACCCTGTCAAAATAGAGAATAAAAAGTAGTGCTGGGGTGCAGCTCAGACATAGAATGTCCCTGGGTTCTATCCCCAGTACCGCAAAAAGAAGGAGGAGGAGGAGGAGGAGGAGGAGGAGGAGGAGGAGGAGGAGGAGGAGGAGGAGGAGGAGGAGAGGTGGAGGAGGAGAAGGAGGAGGAGGAGAGAAGGAGAAGAAGAAGGAGAAAAACAAAAGAAAAAGAAGTTCTCTCAAGTGGGACATTGCCTTGTACATCTCAGTATCCCCACAGTGAGGGTGAAGTCTGGACAAGTTAGTGCTCAATTAAGTACTGTCTGAGCAATGACAGATGACAACAAATGATTGAGTAGGAGACAGAGAAAGCCTTGTGAAATAGAGAATTAGCTAAAAATGAGCGACAATACCTCACTCAAGTATGATGAGCTGAGCTTTTTTTTTTTTTTTAACTTGCTTCATGTCACAGCCCAGTGTGTCCACTCCAAGTCTATGTTCTTCTTCTGAATGTTCTTACATTGGCAGGCCAGTCAGGCTAGACCTAAATCTGAATGGTTTGGTAGGTATCTAGATTTAAAAGACCACTAGAGATCAGGTGTGAGTTTTCCTCAGATTGGTAGAACTGGCAGGTATCCACAGGCAGAGGGGCAATAAAATAGGATTCAAGGAGTCAGGGATGGCTGAGGTAAGTAGACATAGAACATCATTCCAGCCAAGTGAGAAACTATGGCATAAAACTCAGAGAAAAACCAGATTTCATAAGGCAGGAGAAGAGCCACAGGGTTATAAACCTGAGCTAGGAATCTCTTATCTTCTATGTCCATTTCATAAATTGATCAGGCTTTGATACTGTACATCTAATGTAAAAAGCACAGGATGGACCCAAAGCACAGGATGGATCCTACAGGTGACTCTTCCTCTCCATCAGGTCAAGGCGAGAGTCAAGCCATAGTTGAGAAGTCTTGCATCCTGTACTGTGGTAATCATATATAAAACACATTTAGACTTTACATCATGATTAAGTCGGTTTCATTCCAGAGATGCAAAGATGGTTCAACATGTACAAATCAATAAATGTAACACATGACACAAATAAATGACAAAAAATTGCATGATCAACTCAGTAGATGCAAAAAAGAACCATCCACAAAACCCAGTACCTATTTCATGTTAAAAAAAAAAAACACTGAAAAATTAAAGATATAAGGAATCGACCTCAACATCACAAAGGTTATCTCTAATAAATCCAATACTGTCATCATCCTGAACAAGATAAAACTGAAATATTTCCTCTAAAATCAGAATAAAGACAAAGACACCTACTCTCACCACTTCTTTGCATTACCATACTTGAAATTTTAGCCAGAGCAATTAGGCAAGAAAAGAAAATAAAGGGATTTAAATAAAAAAAGAAGTCCAAACATTACTATTTGCAGATGATATGATCCTATACTTAGAAGCTTTACAAAACATCACATATGTCTCTTAGAGATGATAAACAAATTCAGCAAAGTAGCAGAATACAAAATCAGCATACAAAAATCAATAGCTTTTCTATACACCAATAATGAATTTAGTAAAAAAATCAGAAAAATAATTTCTTTCGCAATAGGCTCTACACAATTCACAAAAATTGAGTTATGGAGCCAGTCTAGATGCCTCTCAGTAGGTGAGTGGATAAAGAAAATGTGGTCTATTCACAGTCCAGTCTTAGCCATAAAAAATGAAATTAGATCATTTGCAGAAAAATGGGTGGAACTGAAGAACATCATACTAAGTGAAATAAGCCAGACTCAGAAAATCAAGGGCCATATGTTTTCTCTCACATACAGAAGTTAGAAAGAAAAAGAAGGGAGAGAGAGACCTCATAAATATAGAAGAGAGACCAGTGGAATAGCAGATGGAGATTCGGAGGCAAGAGAGAAGAAGGGACATGGGAGATATGAGAGAATTAGACCAAATTATATTATGTGCAAGTATAAATATACTACAATGAATCCTATTATGTCTAATTTAATGATAAAAGTATTTTAAGAATAAAAATCAGGCTAAAGAGAAAATAGAAAATAAAACAGACTTTAGTTAAATGAAGAAAGAGAATGAAAGAATAGTGGGAGAGGGGTGGGAAAGGATGTGGGGAGAAGAAAAATGAGAAAAAAGAGTTCAAATAATGCTCTGTCTATATTTGAAGGTATCACTATTAATCACACTAACAGGTTTGGGGAGGCAGAAGGGGGAGCAGGAGTGGTCAGGATGTGGAGAGAAATGCAACAAGCAATTCGCGCATGTGTGTTTGTATGTCTTTGGATTTCTTTTTTTTTTAATAGAGCTTGGTTATTCTTTTATTTATTTATTTATTTATTTTTATTGGTGCACTGTATTCATACATCATAGTAGGATACATACTTTTGTAGACATACATGCACACTTTTCCCAGTCAGCCCCCACCCAATCCCCACCCCATTCTCTCCCTATCCCTCCCTCCCATGCTTGGCTTAGTAGTTGACATCTAGTATTATGGCAATTTATCCAAAATTAAAAATGATAATCTCACATAACAGTTTCATTTGTCTGATACCAAGCTTTTGATGACTTAAAGATAACATTTCAATATTTCTTTTTACTTTCTTTCTTACCAGAGAATATTTTTTTCTATTTTTTAGGTGAAACTATCATATATTTATATATTTATTTTTCAGAAAAAAATCTATCCTAATATGGAATATGGACTCTAGGTACCCAAAACGATCTTGAAAAAGAACAAAGCTAGAAGATATATATTTTCTGATTTCAAACCATATAAAGCTACAATAATTGTAACAGTGTAGTACTAGTCTAAAGGCAGATATATAAACCATTGGAGTTAAATAAAAGCCTAGAGCTAAATTCTTCCCTATATTGTCAAGTTATTTTTGACAAGGTTTCCACGAACATTTGGTGGTGGAAATAATAATCTTTTAACTAAATATTGTTGAAAAATAATAATTACATGGAAAAGAATAAAATTGGACCCTTACCTAATCCCATATACAAATATTAACTCAAAATAGATAAAAGACCTAAATATAAATCTTAAGACTATAAACTTTTAGGAGAAAATCTGGGTCATTAAACCTCACAACATTGAAATTGGCAGTGATTTCTTGGTTATGATTTCAATGGCACAGGCAACAGAAGAGTATACAAACTCCCTAAAAAATAAAAAAAATATTTTATATCCAAAGACAATGTAAACAGAGTTAACAGTTACTAATAGAATGGGATAAAATATTTCCAAATGCTATATCTGAAGGTATATTAATATTCCAACTAGAAATCCTAAAAATTAACAACAATAAAGGCAAACAATACCCTTTAGAGATAGGTAAAAGATTAACATAAATAATGAATCTCCACAGATAACCAATCTTAGTTGTCTGTTGGATGGAAAATCTTGTTTCTCTAGTTCTGGAGTGTGTTACCTATTTCTTCTTTGTAGTTAATCTCTTTGAGTATTTTCTCTAGTGCTGGTTTTGAAGACATAAATTCCTTCAGTTTCTGTTTGTCATGGAAGCTTCTTATTTCTCCATCTAATTTGATAGAAAGTTTTGCTGGGTAGGAAATTTTTGGCTGGAAGTTGTTTTCTTTCAGAATTGGGAGTATGTTACTCCAAGCCCTTCTGGCTCTCATAACTTGGTTTGGGAAGTCTGGAGTGATTCTAATTGGTTTGCCTCTGAATGTCACTTGGCCCTTTGTTTTTGTTGCCTTTAAGATTCTCTGCTTGGCTTCCACATTGGTCATTTTGACAATTATGTGGCGTGGGGATCCTCTTCTCCGATCCTGTCTAAAGGGAGTTCTGTAAGTTTCCTGGACCTGTGTATCAACCTCTTGCTCTATGTTTGGAAAATTTTCTGCTATTACTTCCTTGAAGAGATTGTTGATCCTTTTGGTTTCACTTTCTTTTCCCTCCTCTATTCCAATTATTCTTAGGTTAGCTCTCTTAAAACGGGCCCATATTTCTTCAATATCAGATTCCTGCTGTCGGATATTTTTTTCTAGATTAGAAACTATGAGTTCATTTTTGGATTGCTCATCTTCTAAGAGCGAGATTCTGTTCACCATGTGTTCTAATCGGTTGTTTGTGCTTTGAATTGAGGCCTTTACTTCATTAATTGCATCCTTTATCTCTTTTTGGCTCTCTCTGAGTTCTTTTCGAAGCACCTCTATTATTTCTACAGTTATTTTCCTGATTTGATCTTCTAGAAATCTCTGATTTTCAGTTTTATCGGGTTCTGATGTTGTGGGGTTGTGGGCATTTATTGCTCCAGTATTATTCCTCTTTCCCATGATTTCGGATGTTTGTGCCTTCTCTGGGTTCTTCCCTTGGGTCACTATGACTTCACTTAAGGTGTTCTGGATCTCGAATCTGTAGTATCTCAGACCCCACTACTCCTTTACTGGGTTTTATCACAGAGTCTATGATGGACCTGAGTGATAAGCTGTCAAGGCACTTGCTTGGGGGGCTTAATTATTTATATGTCACCAATTCAAATGCACCAATAAAAATATAAAAGTTTAACATTGGGGAAAACAATAATATCTGCTCTCAGCTGCCCTGGTATTTACTCCCTGGTTGATGTGGCTGATAGCAGTAATCCGAAATGCAGAGTCAGGTTGTTAAAAATAATGCATTCCTTTTTAAGATTAAAGTTGCTAAATGCTAAGGAATGGGAAGACATGCTTCTAATTGTGATTAAAATTTGAGTGCTTTTTCATTTACATATAATACAACAAGTTTTCCTAATGATTAATTAATTCTGATAATTCTAGGAACCTTAGGGTGGGATATCCTGGGGGAGGGGAAACTTAAAAAGAAACAAAGGTAGAGTAGGTGGTTTTCCTGCTGACTAAATTAATCAGCTATTTCTGCCAAAATATTCTTCTCAAATTGCATACATTTATATATGACATGGATCAGAATTGCTTACTCTAGTATTCTACTTGTGTTGATTTCTTTTTTCAGTACCCAGGAGCATTCTAACTCTGAACTATACCCCTAGCCCTATTTTTTATTCTTTATTTTGAAACAAGATCTCACTAAGTTTCAGAGACCCTAAGTAGCTAAGGCTGGCCGAGAACTAGGATCCTCCTGTCTCAGCTTCCCAAGTACTGGGATTACAAGTGTGTGACACCACACCTGGCTAACTTTTTTTTTTTTTTAAGAAGAAATTATATGACTTTGCAAAGGCTTGGTCACAAATATTTGGGATAAAATTTTTCTTTTTATTTATTTTAAGACATGGAGAAAAGGATGTCCCCTTCAGAGGATCTTATTCCGGAGAGTTGGTATCTGACCCTGGTATCTGTACTTTTAAGTTCCCAATGGTCCCTAGTGCTGGTGATTTAGACTTGTCTGAAGTGCACCCTTAGTACCAGCAGGTGGCACCCTAACATCTTGAATCAGGGACTTTGCAGGTCAATTACCTTTCTTAGGAGCAAAAGGGAGGGTAGGAAGAGCTACTGGAAGATGACGTAGTAAAGCAATAAATCCATATTAAAACAAAATTTACAATCACCATCTGCTTTTGGCTCATCTCAAAAATATTATATTAGCACTATGTTGTTTTTAAAGGGAAATCTCTTTAAAACACAGTAGGAATAACTTGATGTATAACACACTTCAAAGGCACCGAAGCTTTTAGGGTTTTCCTGAATGCTGAGCTTTAATATCCAGGAGAAATAATCTTATGGCAGGCGAGCTCGGCTTTCTTCACTCTGTCTCATTAAGCAATCCCAGTTGTAGGCCATAAACACCACGCGGCCATGACGTAATATCTGTATCACTACTTCCTGCTCACGCTGCTCTACTGCTCTTACCCGATGTCCCAGGAACACACCACCTGGGTATAATCAAAGAATGTGTCATAATAATAATAATAATAATAATAATAATAATAATAATAAACAATAGTCCCTAGCTCTAGCCCTGAGCAACAAAACAACTGGCTCCCAAGGACTGACTCTGACTCTGACTCTGCCTCCTCTGTCAGGAACATGTGCGATTTATCATGTGGTCATGAGATAGCGTGTCCTGGTACCTTCCTCTCCACGGAGACTCCTGACAGTCCCCAGGTGATCCTGTGATGTCACTCTTCCTGGAGACCAGCTGCTATTGTCACGTCCCAGCACCACCCATGTTGGAGACATTTCTTCATTCTACTCTGATGCTTATCACATATTTTTTTCTTTTTTAAAATTTTTAATTGGTGCATTGTAGTCAGACATCTTAATGCAGTACAAAATGCTGGAGGCATCCATATTTTTTTCAATTTGAACTAGGGAGAAGAGGTTGGGAATGATTAGGAATAAACTGCTGGGATGAGGCCATAAAAAAGCAGCTTATCCTCTGCCCCATCTTTCATAACCTGGCTCCTCATTTTTCCCACCCATCCCACATCCAGAAAAAAAATCTAGAAATATATATAAAGAGAGAAAGTGTGTGTGTGTGTGTGTGTGAGAGAGAGAGAGAGAGAGAGAGAGAGAGAGAGAGAGAGAGAGAGAGAGAGAGAGAGGAGAGAGAGGAGACAAACTGTGGAACTAAAAGCATCATATAGTCTCATTCATTCTGGGTCTTAATTTGTTTGGGGTCTGTTCCTTTTCCCTCTAGCACACAGCCCAGGGTCTTCGTTCCGAGGGTCAGAGACAACCTCAGCCCCAGCATCACTAAATCTATGTATTCCCCTTGAGGATCTTTGGGTACCTTCATTCACATAAAATCCAGGCAGCTTATTCTGCCAACCAGACGTACCTGAACGATAAGCTGTTTAGGCACTTGCTTGGGGACTTTCATTATCCATGTATGGCACTAATTCAAACAAACTAATAAACAAACCAGCCTCAAAATATACACACTTCAAAATATAATGCAGCCTCTGAGGAGCTGGCACATGCTGCAGTTAGCTCTTCAGGAATTCAGTAAGGTCTTTTATCAAGTAATGAAGAAAAAAATCAATAAACAAAATTTATGGATGTATTCATAGAAAAAGGTTTGGTTGTATGTAATAAAAATGGATGAATAATTTGATGCAGTTTTTAAGTGATGAAACAGAACTTCAGAGGCAGACAGGCTGCCCACGCAGATGCTAGGATTGTAAGTCCTTGGAGGTGATAAACGGGGCCAGCAAACACCAGCGTTCAGGAAGACCATGCATTTAGCATGCCGGGCTTTTGCGTGCCACCTCGCTTTTTCTTGCTTGGATAATTGAATTCGATTATTTACCTGAAAAACTTTTGTAGTCCCTGTGCTTGGGAGGCCGAGACAGGAGAATTGCACAGGTTCAAAGCCAGCCTCAGCTACTTACTGAGGCGCTCAGCAACTTAGCGAGACCCTGTTTCTAAATAAAATATAAAATAGGTCTGGGAGTATAGCCCGGAGGTAGAAAGCCTCTGGGTTCCACCCCCAGTACCACCAAAACTAATGAATAAATAAATAAATAAATAAATAATAAAAACATAACATCAACAAAAATGGCCAAACTCTTTAATATGCTTTGATCATAAGCAGCTTTGGTTTACATTAATGATGGGTAACAAACAGGCACTGGGAAGTCTGGGGCACAGTTATGGAGACACTTGGAGTCCCAGCTCTGCCACTAGCTATGGGGCCTGGGGAAGGATTTGGCAGCCTGTACGCCCTGGAATAAGAATAGTACTAACTCATAGGCTCTTGTGATGTTTCAATAAGAGTACACATGTTGTATTTCCCACTTATCCCACTTGCCACTGTAGTGTTTTCTGTTTCTCACCAGTTCCACTCACTTTCATAGCTTTGCTTATGTTTATGTTTTCTCAGCTGCACATCCCTTTCCCATGACACAATGCGCCACCCATTTTCCATGAGCAGCAGCTTTGCTTAGAATTTAAGACCTGGGTTGAATACTATGTCCCCTAATAATGGGTGCCTTAGCCTTTCCTCCCTCAAAATTTATGTCTTTACTGTGTCCACATATGACTGCTATCCCTTCATTCTATCTCACATTATAATTTGTAACTCACTTATTTGACCTCTTCTCCTTGATTATATATTATATGAGGATGATTTAGCTTTTCTTCCATTGCTAGCACCTACCAGAATGATTTGTACATGGTAAACATTCCACCTAGTTGTAATTATTCATTCACTTTGACTTGCTTTAAAATTTCATTCCTCTTATTTAGTCTCCTATCTTTGATAACTTTTATGATAAGTTACTACAAAATATTAACTATGCAAATTCTTTTTTATGCAACGATATTTTTTGTGGGATAAATAATGATTTAAGCTGGGCATGGTGGTGCATGCTTGTAATCCCAGCGCTTGGGAGGCGGAGACAGGAGGGTCGCGCAGGTTTGAAGCCAGCCTTGCTGGCTTAAGAGACCCTGTTTCCAAATAAAATATATTTTAAAAAAATAGGTCTGGGAGCATAGCCCGGAGGTAGAAGGGTTACATCCCCAGTACCACCAAAATAATAATAATAATAATAATAATAATAATAATAATAATAAATAATTTAATAAATAAGGTAGACATTTATGAACCATAAAATGATTAATTGGACTCTATTAAAAGCAAATACTTTTTCTAAAGTAGGTAATTTTGTTCATTGATTGATTCATACTGTTATAAAAATGAAGTAGCAAAACAAAATTATAATTATTAAAGTATTGTTTTTTTTTACCCTGAAATTTTTTTAATGTAGATCATACTGGAAAAGGCATACATTCACACAGTGCTTTGTCCCTCTCCTCCCCTGCTTCCCCTTATCCCTCCTCCCAACAATGAGTGTCCAGGTTGACCATGCTACATTCATACTTATGCACACATTCAAATGTAGCTCCTCCATTAATTAACCTCAGCCTTCTTCCTTTCCTACCTTTCCTTTCTAGCTTTAACTATTCAAATTCTAAATATTGTTTCTTACAATATTTTTCCTAAATATCTATGGGATAATACTAAAATCTCATTGAGGAAAAAGAATGGTTTTATTACATAATATCACAGAAATTATTCTCTTATTCTTAAAGATCATTCATCTGTATTTTTAATGGAAATTTATTTTTAATTATAAAAGTGATATGAAAATTCTATGAAACCTTGGAATATCAAGAAGAAAATGAATATATCCCTACCTATCAAACATATGCCTGTTCTCAAAATGTCATCTGACCCAGCAGCATTAGCATTGACTGAGAACTTGTTAAAAATGTAGAATAGGCTCATCTCAGGCAAATTTAATTAAAATATGATTGATGTACACCTTAAAGTTTAAAAAGCACTGCCTTAAGGCAATACTAGAGCTCAGAAGAGTGTGTTTTACCAAGTATCTTCCTCCTTCCAATAAATATTTATTGAGTATCTGCTATATTCCAAGTATTATGCTAGATGATATTTTTATCTATAAGTTTCCTTCCAGGACTGTCTAGGGAGTATATAGAAAGGGTGCTGCCCTTTTTTTTGACCTCTTGAGAAAATCAAATGATCTAGATACTAATTTAACAGGTGCAAACAACTCATCCTGAAGTAGTTCCACTTCCTTGATTTCTAGTTCTCACTCATTAATGCTTTTAAGTCTGTCTCTAAAGTTTGATGTATTCTTAATATGCTCACTCCATCCAGTAGCAGCTGGAAAATACAGGGAGTAATGCATTAAATTAGCATTTCAAAGATGAGGCTAAGGAACACATATTGTTTGCCTTGGGCAGGTCTCATACAATTTTGTGCTTGGGAAAATATATATATATATATATATATATATATATATATATATATATATATATAATTTCAAATCAAGTCCAGAAAGGTAACATTTAAAAAATAAATCTTGGGCTATTTTTTCCAGAGCAAGAAGACTTTTTCAACTCAAACAGGTAGGTGATATATTCCCAATATCCTGTAGTGTACTTGGAAAAAGAATACTGTATTGCAGTGCCCTTTAAACTTCAAACAATGCGTGATAAGCATTAGACACCTGCACTTAGTTCACTGCCTAATGATACTCCTCCATGGAGACCCAAAACACGAAAACTAAAAGAAAAGGTCCAAGCCAACTGTTTTGCTAATACTATGCAACAAAGAAGGATTTAAATGAATTTTTTTAAAACTTGGTTGCATAATCTTTAATAAAGTGTCAAAAGGAGGCCAATGTGCTGCAGGAGTTATGCATATAGGAAGGTGACTTTGGGGTGCAGGACATAAAGCCTGGCCATGGTGACTGAATGCCAGCCAACCTACAGATCTGCATTTGATGTTCCAGTCTTCTCTGGCTGAATCCTGCCCATTGTTTTCTTTTCCATGAGGATCTGTCTGGCCTTGAAGCCTTCCAGAGCTCTACTGTCCAAGCCATGAGATTTTTCTTAACTTGCCTCATGTCAAGATGTCTCTATGATTTTCAGTATAATGTCCTCATAATAGTAGAGACCCTATGGTTCTCCACCATGGATAAGTACCATTTGAAGGAGCACTGCAGAAAGCTCGGAAGTGAGTTTGTGTGCTTACAGACCTCCCTGCTAGAGGACCTCAAACTAAAATGGAATTTGCAAATAGTGCTGCCACATGCCCTGTTCCATCAATGTTTCGAAATAATTTCCTCTATTAAAACAAAACACAGCCAGGCGTGGGGGCGCACGCTTGTAATCCCCGCGCTTGGGAGGCAGAGAGAGGAGGATCGTGCAGGTTAGAAGCCAGCCGTGCTGGCTTAAGTGACCCTGTTTCCAAATAAAAAATTATAAAAATGGGTCTAGGAGTGTAGCCCGAAGGTAAAAGGGTTTCCAGGAACCCCAGTACCACCAAGACAAACAAAAAACAAAACAAAACAAAACAACAACAACAACAACAACAACAACACCCACCAGCAACTGTCCCTGCCTTGGTGAAGAGCATGAGAGACAAAGAATGTGAAGGAGGGCTTTGAACAACGGAGCAATACATATTATTTTCTCTCCTTTGTAAACTGGGGGTCTTAGCTCAGAACTGCTACCAGGTCCTGCCAGGTGAATCTTCATTGTGTAATGCCTGGAACACAGGCCATCCTTGATGTTGTCATCCAAATATGAGATACAGCACCTCTGTCGGCCTCTTCATGGCTCTCATTTTCGCTGCCTCTGTGGTTTACGGAAAATGTAATACTTTCTGGGTAAATGCCACCGCCTGTGAGTGAGTGTATTGGGATGGGTTGGGGGAGGAGAGAAAAAATATTTGCGGCCATGTAGAACATCTCAGCGCTGATACCGCGAAAGATTGGAGGAAAGAAAACCTATTGGAGGGCCGACCGATCAAAGCCTGCAAATCTCCACTTTGCTGGAGCTACCGGGGCACCTGTCTACACACAAAAAAGCGGGAGTAAGGAAAGGAGCGGAGCTGGGAGCTGGGGAGGCGTGGGAGCCCGGAGGCGGGGCAGCTCGAGGGCGCCAGCCAATCAGCGCGCGCCGCCGGCGGCCAATCACCGGCCGCGCAGCCCGCAGCCCGCCCGGCAGTGCGGCCCGCAGCCGAGTCGGGCGGCTGCCGGTTACACCCGCGAGTGCCTTGAGGGAGCCTCTGGGCAGGGGGCGCCCGCCGCGAAGCCCGAGCAGCCGCCGGCGGGCCCAGCCCAGGTCCCGGCCCGCTGACCGCCCCGAGCAGAAGCCGGCTCCCGAGGCGCGGGGCGCGCAGGTGCAGCCCCGGCGAGGCTCCACGCGTGCGGGCACCTGTCTGTGCGCAGCCCGGGGCGTGGCTGCTCCGGCCGGTCCGTGTCTGTGAGGGCGATCTCCAGGGCCTGCCTCCCACACCTCCAGAGGGCAGCCTGGGAAGTTGAACGGAACTGGGACTGAGAGATTGAGGAACTAGCAGAGGCCGGCCCGAGGGGTGGGGGCGCAGGGGCTGGGGGTGGGGAAACCCTCCAGGACCCGCTCCCAGCCAGAAAGGCGTTTCGGAAAGACCGGCGTGACAGAGGTGGCCTTGAGATGTCCGGAGAGCCCCGAGCGGTGATGCTTACTGAGTGAGTGGCCGCGGGCGGAGCCTGGCCAGTCTGTGGACTAGAGGGATGCTTGCAATTAGGAAGGCGAGGAGGAAACTCAGGATGGGGACCATCTGTTCCCCCAACCCCAGCGGGACAAAGACAGCGTCGGAGGTCTGCAATGCCGACTGGATGGCCTCGCTGCCCCCTCACCTCCACCACTTCCCCCTTTCCAATCTGGCAATCCCAGGTACTCTCTATTCCTACTTGTTCACACTGTGTTGAATTCTGCCATTTTAATGTTAACGGGTTGGGTTGCTCTTCTATTGTGCTGAGAAGGTAATTGTCAGTGACCTCTTTTATTCCAAACCCCAAACTTAACCCTGAATCCTCTGGTTGAAAGAGATTTAAGTACACTGCATCATTGGCACAGGGACCCAGGAGGATGGAAGCAGGTACTGTTGGTTGGATGGTTTTGTTTTGTGTATACTTGATATTCTCATTGAAAGAATATTAACCTTCTTTATGTTGGGGCCAGGGTATGTGAGGTGTGTATTTACTTGAGTCACTTAAAGAAAAAAGGAGAGATCAATGGTGATGTTTAAAAAGTAATTAATAATTTTAGATCTGGTTCAAAATTAAAATCCCCCAAATAATTCTTATTTGTCTTTGTATATGAGGGAAAGAAGCAAAAAACAAAACAGATAAACATTGGAGAATAGGTTCAGAATCAGGGCTGGGTATAAAGGCACATATTTTTGTTGTTGGAAAAGCCAGAAATAGAGGATGCAAGCTCTCATCACAGGCAGTCATTAGGTGTGATGGGGTGGTGGTGTTTGAAGCTTTGTCTATATATACACAGGTGTCTGCCTGACTGATCTAGAATTGCAGGCTTGAAAAGCACTTCTGCCCCAGCCACTGCATCTCTGCTGGGGGGAGGGGGTTATACTGAAATCGCTCTCTTTAGGTTGGTGTCCTCCTTCCACTGATAAGGTGCTTAAAGCCTGGTTCCCAGGGAGAGGTATTTAATAGATTACAGTGAGTTTGGCCTAGTGCACTGAGTCTTTTGATCCTGATACTTGGAAAGCACTCAAGGAGCAAAGGGGTGGATGTCTGCCAATCCTTTTTCCCTCTTGGAGACATAACAATTGAAGTTCATCGCTAAGCTACCAGACAGACTCCCCAGCATTCCCTGGATCAGTCTGCTTTTTGGTGGCTGAAAAGATGACCTCATGCAACCCCTGATCTGTGCTTTCTATACATGAGGGAATGCAGTGCAGACTTCCAATGCTGGCTCTTCTTGCTCACCTCTTTTTTTGGAGGTCTTCCAGGTTCATTGTCCTCATGGGCCCTTGTTGCTTTTGAGCAAGAAGAGGCTGCTAAGTGTCTTTTTCCTTAGGATCACTTCTGTTTTACTAGCCATTAACTATAGTTCTTTGGGAAGTACCTCATGGTCATGCTTTGGAACATGTCTTTTTCATATGTAATTGATGTCTGTAGAGTCATCATTGAAGTGATGTAGGAGGCTGTTTTGGCATTAGTCATTCTCCTCCAGGCTCTCCTATGGAATTACTGTGTTGGATGATATGGCAGGTAGTGTGTGTTTGCAAGCAGAATGGCATCTTAGGCAGGCCATAAATGGCCCTGTCATTCAGGACATGTCTGTGTAGTTTGGGGCTTCCTTCTTTCTTGCTGTACTTTGGATAGTTCAAACTGTATCAGCACTTCTGTATTCTGACTTTGGGACTCTAGAAAGGAGCTTAGCTCCCCTCCCCCCTGTGATCTATGGGGTATCTCACAGTTACTAGAATTTCCATGGGAAGCACACAGCTTTCCTGCTGCTGTAACTGGAAATTCTATGATTAGCTGCTGTGTGGGACTCACACAGTTGTTCACCCTGCCTTGTGAAGTCCAATCCTGCTAGGCAAAAAGAAAAAAGAAAAAAACAGCCTTGATTCCTCAGAAGGAATTCACCATTGTGAAATGTCCTTTGCCCAGGAGTGGAAAAAACAAGTGTGTGTGTGTGTGTGTGTGTGTGTGTGTGTGTGTGTGTGTGTGTGATATAGACAGAAAAAACTCACATATAAAGTACTAGCCTTTCATGAAATCCCCCCTGATAGTTTTCTTTTCTCCACTTTGAGCTTAATACTGCCCAGCTAAAGGCTGGTACTTAAGTTCTACCAAGCCTTGCTGAGAAATTTTGAAATATGGAAGGCATTGGGGAAGTGGGGCTATCATCTTCCTCCTTCTATTTCTTTTTCTCTTCCCCCTTATTGTTACACTTATCATAATACTTATTATTTACTGAACTCTACCATGCAGCACCCATTGACATATATTACCTAAAGTCCTTACACCTCCCTGAAGAAGGTATTATCATCCTCATTTTAGAGATGACTGTCCAGAAACTTTAAGTTATTTTTTTCAAGATCACACAAATGCCAAGTGTCAAAACTAGTACCTATGTGGCCGCAAAAAAATAAACACTGTCCCTGAGCACTCCAGAGTGGGTTTTGGAGAGTGCAGAGCAGTGGAGGTGGTCTCTAACTGAAAACCAGCCTTCACCGACTATACTGTGAATCAAGTGAAATAATTTGTAAAACTAAATGGTCTTCATTTGAGTGATTACTCATCACTGTGGAGATTAGGTAGACCTAATCTTAAAAAATTAAGTTCAAATTTAGTTACTCAGTTGTGTGTGTGTGTGTGTGTGTGTGTGTGTGTGTGTGTGTGTGAAAGAGAGAGAGAGAGAGAGCATGTGCAAGTTGAAGTGCCTCATTTCAGGCTTCTGGAAGACTGATCAGATATGTCATGAGAGGGCGAAGGCAGCAGTGACATGGGAAAGGTCAGGGAAAAAGCGGGGTTTTTAATAATAGCAGAACTGGGATGGAATAAACTATGTCAGATCTAAAGTCCACCTGCTGCATTTGCCTAAGTCCTGATAGGAGAGAACAGGTGTGAGTGTGTACCTCACAACAGAGCCTGGATGGATTATTTTACTTCTGCAACTGCAAAGAACACCTGTTAATCATCAGTATCACCCAAACACATTGAAATATCTTGGAGAAGAACCTCTGGGTAATCCTCATTGCCAACTGTACAGAATCACTTGATGTCTGCAGGGTAAAGGATTTAGAATTTACAAAAGTCAGATATTTAAAAGTAAAGCTTTAAACTCTACATTTTCACAAATGTTATGAAAAGCATGGTAGTTTCTGTGGAAAGATGAATGGAGAGGGAAAATATTTTTCTACATTGTATACTGCTTTTCAGTGAATTTTTCTACATATATTTTAGTGTTATTTCTTCTTTTTTTCTTTACTATGATCTTTCTCTTTTGTTTAAGGTAAACTATTTGGTCTGCCAGGAAGATCCTTTAACTTAAGAGTCTTGAAATTTGTGGTTGATTCTGGCTATGTGATATTATTAAGCTACCTAAATTCCTCAGGCCTTAGTTTCTTTGTTTGTAATTAAAACATTGGATTAAATAAGTAATCAAGTCCTTTCCAGATTAAAATGCACTTGATTAATTTGAGTGGCATGTTTTGTTGCTGATTCTTTGTCCAGCTTTAGAAAGAAAGAAGAATAATTGAGTCCTTTTAGGTCTAAATACCATATCTTTTATGTCTCTTCAAAACATGAAATTATTTTTGGCATGTGCAAACACACTCACTTTGGTATCCTAAAAGGAATTGTGGATTGGTTGAATGAAATAAACTTTTACCTCATCAAACCCTGAGTACTTTTTAAGAAACCTCCATGCTCAGTCCTGTGGAAGAACAAAAGATGAAGCAGGCCCTACTATCAAAGTAGCTTACAGTCTAATAAATTCTGTCTGGCTAGCTATCAATCAGTCATCTACCTACCTGTCTATTCATCCCAACCTGCATATTTTTTTAAAAAAAGAACAAATTCAAATAAATGTTAAAACAAAATATAAATAATGTGTTATATAAAAACAGAATAGAACTACTAATTCTAACTTTTAAGATGAGGAGCCACTTTTGTTGAGAAAGTAGCATTTGATATAGATTTGAAGAATGTTCAAGATTTCAAGAGATATGGCTTGGGAAGGGAGCTTTCCAGGTAAAATAGGAAAACTAAGCTAAATAATGGAGATCTATTCAGGAACTGACTGGAGGAATCCTCTCCTGCCCCTCCACATCCCTTGTTAGTACCTGCATCATGGCATTTCTCAACATATTGTCAACTTAACTGCTTGTCTTTGCCATACTCTGTGAACAACTTGCAAACTGAAAATATGGCTTATTTCTTTTTTAATCCTAATAAATCCTAGTAGAAAGTAGCAGCTCAGTCATTTGTGACTGTCAGTGAATCATTTAATGCATAGAAGTACAGGGTAAAGAATGTCGGGCAAGTGTCTGGCAGCCTCCACCACTGCACATGGGATCACAGCTAAGCCCAGCAGATGGGTGAGCTTTGCTTTGTGTAAATAGCCACATGAAGATTTTTCCAATCCATTTCTTGTTGTGCATCACACCTCTGAAGCCCTTCTAGATAAGGTTCATCATGAATCCCCTTGGAAATGAAATTTCAGAGGCAGATGCTATGGCTAGAAGGGTTGGAAGCAAGCCAGGTATGGTGGTGCACACTTGTAATCCCAGCATTTGGGTGGCTGAGACAGAAGGATCCCGGTTCGTGGACAGCCTCAGTTACTTAATGAGGCCCTTTGCAACTCAGTGAGGCCCTGTTTAAAGAAAAATAAAGAATAAAAAGTCAGGTTGGGGTGTAGCTAGGAGGTAGAATACACCTGAATTCCATCTTTAGTACCATGGCGGGTGGGGAGAAGAGTTGGAAGCAGAGCACTGGTGTAACTGACTTCTGTTGTGGAAACAATTCTTTGACCTAGCACCCTTCCTGCCTTCCTTTTTCCCTTGTCAAGTCAGAGAGTTTCATTTTTCCTGCCTTTCCCCTCTTCACCCTTCCTTTCCACAGCCAGCCCTTCCTTGGGAGCTCCTCGCTGGCTCTGTCTTCTCAGGTTGCTGGTGCTCATCCTTTTTTTCTTTGATCCTATCCTTCTTCCTATGCTGCTGTGCCCTTGACCACTTGGTGAATCCTGTACATGGTTAACATGGAGACACAGTCACGAGTGAGCAGGATAACAGGGTCAGTACTCAAATCCTGCTTCTGGAAGTCGGACCAGGTCTGGTGCATCTGAAAGAGATTGGAGGACCCTACCAAAAAGGCACAAAATTTTATAAAGGGAAGGTTTGGTTGGCTCTATTTTGAGGAGATCATGAGCTGGGAGTTGGCCCTAGAACAAGTCCACTCTTTATAGGACTCGAGAAAACCAGGTACAAAGCTGAATATACCATTGCTGACTCAGTCAAGAAAAAAAAAAAAAAAAACAGAGAAGACCAAAATGGTTCCTTAAGTGGGACTAGATTTTTGGTTTGTTCCTCATATTTTTTCCTATCTAGATAGTCTTGGTGAAGAATAAAAAGAATCTCTAACTTTGGTGTTCCTATAAGTGGGCTTATCTCCTAAGACAGCTCATTACTTCCATAGCACCTCCCCTGCAAATCACGCAGTAGCCACCAACAATTTAGAAATCACACATGTCCATAAGAAGCTGTGTCATGGATTGGTTAAAAGCATGAAAGCAACAGCCAGATCACCTGGAGTTACCCCTCACTTGGTCGTGAGCAAGCTGCTTAAACTGTTTTGTGGTTCAGTGTCCCTCTTTGTAAAGCAGGCATGAAATGGCTCTATCTCATCTTCTTAGTGTGAGAATCTAATTTATATAGTGTGCCTTCTGGTGCAAAATAAGCAATAGTAATATAGTTATTACTATGATTAATATATTTTAAAATGAATCACAATATTCATCTATTGAAAACCTGTGTCTGAACTAGATAACAGAAACAGAGGTATAAGGCAGTCCATGCCCTCAGGCAATTTACAATCTCATTAAGGAGTTGAGCATCCAATTAAGCCATGCCACTCTGTTTGATCAGATTAGGGCAGCTCGACAGGCCACCTCCTCAAGGGGCTTTAGACTTAAGGGAAGGATACATAGGGGGTTGCCCAGGATGTGAGCACCCAAGGAGTCTTAAATGCAGTATGTGGCTGGCTAATCAAGAAGGCAGAAAGTCTTCAGCTTTTTACTTCATCCTGTCCACCCATTCTAAATTGCACTAACATACTGTCATCTATAGACACTCAAAGCCTTTGGGGAAAATTCAGCTTTCTGTGACATGGCAGGCCCATATTGTTAATTCTGTCCCTGTTCTCATTTCCCCATCTCTTGTCCTCCTAACCCAGTCATTCTGTTTCCAGCTCAAGAGTGAGAGTATTACAGAAGGAAACTGTATACATATTTTACTACTCTCCCCCAGCTACTAGAGTAGCTTTACCATCCCTATAGACACATGCATCACCCCCACACAACAAATATATACGCATCCCACCTCCCCAACACACACACACAAACATACACTCGCCTCACCCCCACACACATACATGTACCTTACCCCTCAACACACACACGCACGCATGCACGCACGCACACACATCTATAACCTCAGAATTCTAATTTCTGTTATTTATCCTTCATAAATATCCTGAAAACCATACCTACCTACAGTTAAGATCCTACTAGCATGCTGCTTTCGCTACATGTTCTTGTCTCTGACATGCTTCAAAGTCAAAGGTGTGGTCTCTGGCACATGGTTTGATTTGACCTCCACAGGGTGGGACGGCTGTCTCCTCGTCTCTCTCTAGACACTCGGAGCTTAGGAGCACAGGCACACTAAAGGAAACGTCAGTGAAATGCTTCAGCCTTTGAGAAAAATCACAAACCACTTTGCAAATGCTGACTAACCCCACTTAGAGTTTCCAAGCAGGCCTGCAGGATTATTTATAGACATTGTGATGGGTGGGTGTGTTTGTGTGTGTGAAAAGAATTGATCACACACCAAGTAACAAATTTAGGTGTGGGAGATCTGTGACTAAATCTCTTTTGACAATTAGCCTGTGTGGTTAGGCAGGAATCTTGCCACCTTTTCACTGTGTTCTTACATCAATAGGATCTTGGATTATTATTGCCAAACACCCCTGAGGATCAAACAGTATACAGGAGGATTGCATTTGATTGTTTTTAAGGAACTCCAGGAAAAAATGGATTGGGTTACAGAGACCTGCAAGATCCAAGGGGACACAAGGCAGCTGAAATTTTGTAAGAGAATAAAAGGTTGTTGTTGTTTTTATTTTAATTTCCAACTACTATAAAACTATCAACTATAAAGTATCACTTCTCAGAATATTTTATCTACGTATTTTTATGTACAGATCTCAAAATATCAAAATAAAGAAGAAAATAAGAACCATTTGTGCCATGTTTTAGAGTACAGACAGCAGTAGTCTTCACTAATGGTACAACTGAAAAATTCCTACACTCTATCAAGCTGGGATGAATATTTTATGAACATGTATGATTTGAAGGCTTATGTCCTGAAAGTAATATTTTTTTTTTTTTGGTGGTACTGGGTACTGGAGTTCCTGGAAGCCCTTCTACCTCCAGGCTACACTCCAAGATCTATTTTATACTTTTTTCTTTTTTGGAAACAGGGTCTCTTAAGCCAGCACGGCTGGCTTCGAACCTGCAGGATCCTCCTGTCTCCGCCTCCCAAGCGCAGGGATTATAAGCGTGCGCCACCACGCCTGGCGTGAAAGTAATATTCTTAAAGTGAAAATGAAATCAAATGCAAAAGAAAAAAAAAGCCAAACAGCTGAAGGTGAAAACAGTACTTCGATCCACTCCTCCTAGGTTTGGGTTCAGATTCTATCAGGAAGTGTCTATATGATCCTCATAAGAATTGTACAAGCATGTTACACTAATATGACTTTAAATATCAGTGCTTGTTGAGTCCTTTTTACTTCTCTGAGTCTCACTGCCATTGTAGAAAAAAAATGTATTCACTTAAAGGAAAATTATTTAGATTTAATAATAAATAAATAAGGGAAATTATTCATTTAAAAGGTATGGGTATTTTTTGAGTATCCTTTGTACCAGATATTGTGTTAAATAAGGAGATTGCAGAGGTTAATAAAATTCTTCTCCCTGCTCCTCATGAATGTATGATCTTAGCAGAAAGCTAAAATACAAACATAATAGAGAAGAATGCATAGTATATTATAACACTCAAAATACCAATTCTCAACTTTGCTACTGGTCTTAAGAGCAAAGTGTGGTAGGTTGGGCTTCCAGGAGAAGGTGACCTTTGGGTGAGTCATAAAGGACAAGAAGTAGATATCCCGATAAAAGAGATGGAGAGCAGACTGTCAGAATGCAGAGGTACTGAGGAGTGGCAGATGTCGGTGACCTTGAAGAAACCCAGGCAGTGTGGATTTCATTTAAAGAAAGCAATGGAGATGAGGCTGGAAACACAGACAGGAGCTAGAGCCTAATGAGCCTCGTATGTCATGCTAAGTTTGGAAGTTATCCTGAAGGCAAGAACAGCCGATGAGAGGTTTGGTGAGATGAAATCTCATAAAAGTAACTGCCTAAGAGTGGAATGAAAGAAAGCAACCCATCAATTTTTAGAGACAGTGAGGGCCAAAAAGAGAAACTTCTTGTTTCTTTAACATGTGAAAAAAATTCATCGTGTGTGTGTGTGTGTGTGTGTGTGTGTGTGTGTGTGTAAATTGACTTATTCTATATGCCAGGATTTTTCGCAGGCACTGGTAATTCAGTGGTGATGAATACAGGCATGGTTTCTGCCTTTAAAGAGCTTGCAAGTCTAGTTGGACAAATAAATATTTAATCAACCAGTTACAACATATTATCCTAGTAAGATAACTACTAGAGAGATACAGGGTCATCTTAGCAAGACCAGGGAACCCCCTAGAGGACACGATGATTAACTCTGCCCCTGTGAAACATGTATAGGAATTAGCTCTTGGGGTGAGGATCAGGGTAATAGTGCCGGAGGAGGGGATGCAAAATGGGGTAAAGACCTTGCAGAGAGACCATGGCTCAGTAATGAGCCAAAATAGGGACTTAACCTTAACAGGAGTGTGAGGCGTTTTAAGCAGGTGAATGATGAGGCTAACTTTGTGATTTGAAAAGCTCTCTCTGAGGGCAGCACACAATGTATGGAAACCAAGAAGAACTGTGACCAAAGGGACAAATCAGAGTGGCGATGAGGTCATCCAAGAGAGAGGTGGTCAGACCTGAGGGAATAGCACCATAGACAAAAGGAGAGGGTGGACTCTGGACTCTGGAGAGCTTGAGAGGGAATTAGCAAGTGGAGTTGGTGATTAACTGCAGGGTAGAGCAGGGACTTGGCTGGGTGGCGAGTGGAGGAAGTGGCATTCCCAGATATACCAGCACAGGACAAGCAACAGGGTTAGGGTGATGGAAGGAACAGATACATTTAGTCAGGGCCACACTGAGTTGAGGTACCTGTGGGACAGTTCAGAATTAGGAAAAGAGCATAGATTGGTAGTGCCCAGGGTGGATGATTTCAGAGCTAAATCTCACATTTCTCGGTTTGCACAATCCCCTGTTCTCACACACTGATACCATTGTATCTAATATCACATGGTTTGACTTAAAGCTTGTATTCTTATTTTCATGGTGTGTGTGGTGCTAGAGATTGAACCCAGGGGCATTCTACCTCCAAGCTACACCCCCAGCCCGATTTTTTATTCTTTATTTTGAAACAGGGTCTCACTAAGTTGTGGAGGGCCTCACAAAGCAGCTGAGGCTGCTGAGAACCACAATCTTCCTGTCTCAGCCTCCCAAGTACTGGAGTTACAAGCATGTTCCACCATGCCTGGCTTGTATCCTTATTTTTAAGATATTTTTAGATTTTAGGATTTTACTTCTTTCAGAAAATCTTTCCTGAATGTTGAGTCCTAGAGAGGAGATGCTCTCATGCACTGGTGTAGTATTTTGCCTGTTCTGCTTGAGTTCTGTTATTTCTTCTTTAACTGATTCCCCAACCATTACTGGCAGCTTGGGGATGGGAATGGGAATGGGGATGGGATGGGGATGAGGATGGAATGGGGATGGGGGTGAGCTGTGTGTACCAGGCATTTGTGAAATAGAAACTTTTGGATACTTTACCACAATCATCATGTACCATTTATTTCACACAAGGACATTCAGGGTTGCTCTATCAAGAGGCTCAATAAAAGCAAGAATAATTTTTAACAGAATATTTAAGTCAACTTTTTTCTCCTACGTTTACCCTAAACTTTAGTGTCTTTCTTTCTCTTGTGTTAAAAAAATAAATAAAATGTTTCCAGAGGTGCTGGCACATTCGTGTAATCTCAATACTTGGGAATTTAAGACAGGAGAATTTCAGAATTGAGGCCAGCCTTAGCAATTTAGTGAAGCCCAACTCTATTTAAAAATATAGCTGGGCGTGGTGGCGCACACTTGTAATCCCTGTGCTTTGGAGGCGGATACAAGAGGATCACGCAGATTCAAAGCCAGCTTCGCTGGCTTAAGAGACCCTGTTTTCAAAAATATATATATAAAATAGGTCTGGGAGTGTAGCCCGGAGGTTTTCCAGGAACCCCAGTACCACCAAAAAAATAAAAAATAAAAAATAAAAATAAATAAATCCAGGTGTGGAGGTGCACACCTCTAATCCCAGTACTTTGAAGGCCGAGACAGGAGAATTCCAGGTTCAAGGACAGCCTCAATATGTAGTGAGTTGCTCATCAACCTAGTGAGACACTCTTTTAAAATAAAAATTAAAAACAAATAGGGCTGAGGGTATAACTCAGAGGCAGAATTCCTTCAGGTTCAATCCCCAGTACCACAAAATAATAAATAATTAAATACATACATACATACTAGGGGTAAGGGTATAGCTCAGAGATAGAATGCCCTCTGGGTTCAAGCCCAGTAAATAATAATAACAACAATAATAATAATAATAATTTTTTTGGTGGTACTGGGGTTCCTGGAAACCCTCTCTCCGGGCTACACTCCCAGACCTATTTTTATACTTTTTTATTTGGAAACAGGGTCTCTTAAGCCAGCGTGGCTGTCTTCGAACCTGCGCAACCCTCCTGTCTCTGCCTCCCAAGCATGGGGAATACAAGCGTGCACCACCATGCCCGGCTCAATAAATGTGTTTTAAAGACAACAGAATTACCTCCGAGCAAAGGGGGCTCCTCAGTGATAAGCAGGTTACATATAAGAGGCTACTTGACAAAAGATGATGCCTTCTGCTTGGGACACAGAGTCAGATGCACATTAGCAGAAAAGAGGAAGAATTTATTAGTGAATTATTTATAACATATTTTACTTGGGGGTGGGGATTCAGGTCTGTATGACACTGGAGGAAAAGAAAACTCTTTGGAAGAGAATAAACACACACACTCATGGCCTGAGGACTTTAAGTGCCTCCCAACCCTGGACTGAAACCCCTTGGATATGCATACATCCCAAGATGAGAGCTGACCTGGAGGCTGCCTAGAGTCATGGGACACCCATGTGCTCTGCAGGGCCTTGGGGAGGTTTGGTGCTCTCTCTGTGCTTCTCAGGAAACCTCAGGGCAGGAGTACAGGCCGTTTGAGAGAGGCCTTTAACCAAAGAAGCTCAGCTTGCATCTGTTTTACACATAAATATTTCATTTGAAAACTCTGTTTGCCTGGAAATCCCCTTGGAAACCTCTCATTTATTCCAAGTCTAATCTACCCAGCCAGTGCAGGGTAGACCAGGCCCCCAGGTCCATGTCTGTCCTTGGAGAGTCAGTGCCCTTTGACCTCTCCACATATAACAAAAAATCAGGTGATCAGCAGCCTCTGTTTCCAGGTGTTCTGCCTTAACACATTGCTTTGTCGTGTTGTGAATAATTACAACTTCAGTGGGCAAGTGATTAAATACTAAGCTAGCCACATGGCTCGCTCAGATTTTTCTGGGAGTTTTGTGATTATTATTAATACTCTGCCACATGTTTCATGGAAAATAATCAAGCCTGATAGATGAAGTTTATCCCTTTGGGTTGGCAAGAAGATTATTAAAGATGCTATTCTTCGGTTTGGGAGATGACTAAATGGTCCCCTCAATGTGATTCTGGGACTCCATGAAGGCTAATTTTGAGTCTCTTCAAGATGCCTCCGACTTCCTGAACATGTTAATATGAAGTCAAGTCTCTGTACATGCTACATTTTCCTCCAAGGACCTAATTCAAGTGTGTGAGATGGGAGGCCCCATGAGATGTTATTAGAAAATATATTACACATGTATATATTTCAGGGAATCTACTCTCTGGGAATTTTCTTTTCAAATTGTTCAGTGTGATATTTTATCATAGCGGCCCCTGTAAGTCCTCCATTCTGGTTTATTTTTGTCTTCTGTTTTTTGACACATTACCTCTTCATTGACCCAGAAAACTCAAGTTAGAAGGATAAATGGAGAAAAGTGGAGCTGAGGGTAAACAGATGCTAGGGGTGAAAAGGTGGGGATAGGAAACTCTCCCTGTAAAAAGAAGATAAATGAACCAAAGAAAAGTTTAGAAAAGGATCAGGGAACCTAAGCTTACCAGCCAAGGCAATCCTCTACACATCTGCTGGTTCAGGTGTTCCATGCATGCACTTATTCTACATGTGTGCATTCATACCTACTATCCCCAGAAACTTACCAAGCATGGAGATACGGGCATGAATTAGACATGATTCTGCTCCCAAAGACTTGCAGTTCGATGGCAGAAGCCGATACAGAGATAATCACCACCCAGTGTACTGAGTTCACCAAGGGTGACCCAAATGCCTTGGCAGCACAGGGGCACGCAGTGAAATCTGCGTAGCAATGCCAAGTGACTCACACTAATGACTGTGACCTGGGTCACCTACAAGCAATTAAAATGCAAAGGCCAGGAACAATAAGTTGGTTCTCAAGAATGATTAGGCTGGTTTTATTTTGTTTTGGTTTTGACATTTTTTTTTTTAAAGCACATCTTTCGCTATCTTCAATAACCAGAAAGCCCACTTCTCAGACATACCTTTGTAAGTTATGCTTTTAACTCAGGCCACATAAACATTTTAACATGAAGAATTATGATTTGTTCCTATCAAATTAACATAAATTAAATACCTGCGTTGTGGTACAAGATAGTGGTGTGTGTGTGTGTGTGTGTGTGTGTGTGTGTGTGTGTGTGTGTGTGTGTGTATTGCGGTACTGGGAATGAAACCCAGGGACATTCTATCACTGAGCTATACCTCCAGCCCTATTTTTTATTATTTATTTTGAAACAAGGTCTCACTGAGTTGCAGAGTGCCTCATTAAGTAGCTGAAGCTGTCTGAGAACCCAGATATCTCCTGTCTCGGCCTCACAAGTGCTGGTATTACAAGCGTGCACCACCATGCCTGGCCAAGATAATATTTTATAAAACTTCCCTAAACACCTCCAGCATTTAAGAATACAGGTTCATTGTTATACCTATTATTAACATTTATCTTTGTTTTTATTATTCCTCATTTGACACAGAATACTTGTACCTATCTATGATATACAGTGTGATAAATGAATACAAGCATATGTTGTATCTATCTTAACCTTTATTTGCATAGAAAAAATTATAGAGAAGTCATTCAGAGTGTAGGTTCTGATATTAGCACATATAGGATCAAGTCATGGTTACTAGTTCACAGCCATGAATAAAAAGCTTAACATTTGTGTGCCTTGGTTTCCTTCTCTGTAAAATGGGAATAATTATAGTATCCACTTCAAAAGCGCAGAGTTGGAAGAAGCACAAGCCACAATGCCACCTTCACTAAGATACCAACTGCAAACTTCAGGGTCCTCAAGACTACCTTTGTGTTTGAGAATTTCCTAAGACTTATAGGACTCACTGTAAGTCATATACTCATAATTACTGTGTGTTATCAAGAAAGTCTGCAGATTAAAATCAGCTAAGAGGAGAGGTGCATAGGGTAGGGTTTAGAAAATTCCAAATATGGAGCTTCCTGCTGCCCTCTCCCCATGGAGTCATGGACACTGTTACTTTCTTGGGATTGGTAGGTGACAATATGAAGGAAGTATTTTAAAGCAGAACTTTGGTACCCAGATATTATTGAGCCTTCACATGGCTCACCTCAGTATCTAGCCCTTCCAGAAGTTAAATTTACACCCCTATAACTTGAATACCAACCATAAACTACATCCTTATACTTTCTGATTTGTCTCAAAGCCCCTGCAGGCTTGACATCCCAAATATTTAAGAGACTACCTCCCAGGGACCAAGGGCAAAGAATAGACTTCTCTTCGGGTATGGTTAAATTCTTTATGATGCAACAAAACTGTTTAATAACTAGCTAAGATGATATGTATAATGTAAATAAAATATTGCTTAGCACAAAATAGATATGATGTTGTATATTATTAACTGTCCTTTTTGATTACCTAATACCTGCAGCTAGTATCATAGTAGATGTTGTTTAATTAGTGAGCTGTAGTTTATATACCTTGTAGGAGATATACAAGAGTTCAAATAGAGCCAATACAAGCACAATATGTGGAGTGCCTAGGAAAGAAACAAGCCAGCGGCGCTGGGGACTGGACCAGGGAGGGCTTACTTCCATACGAGGCTAAGGAGACTTTGTGGAAGACGGCACTTGTGGGTTAGACTGGGAAATCTGGGTGGGATTTCAGCACATGTGGAAGCCCATTCCAGACAGAGGGAAGCATGTGAGCAAAGTAAGAGGTGAGAAAACAAGGGCACCTTCAGCCAACAGAAAAGGACAACCATGGCTAACCAGAGAAATGAGCTGTGAAAGAAATGGAAAAGATCTGGTCAATGGGCTGAAGGCAAAAGAAAGAGGTGTTCCACCTTGTGCTGAGCACTCCATGCTTTCTTTTGCAGCCTATAAGGAGCCAGAGACAATTTAGGACCTGAAGAAAACCCTGAGAAGAAATATAATGTTCCCTTTATGGCTTCAGTCTTTGAACTGCTCTTTTCTCTACTAAAATACCCACTCTCACTTGACTGGGCCAATTTTAAATCATCCTGCGAGAAACAGCTCAGGAATTGCTTCTATACATACCTCCTTCACCACCGGGACTGTTTCCCTGTCTTTCTGCCATACACAGCTGTGCTTTGTCATCTCTGTACACTTGGTGTCGGGTTCAGAATAAGCACCTTATGCAAAAAGTGGAAGAAGGGAAGGAAAAGAAGAGAAAAGCGGAATCTTTAAATAGCTACAAAGGATGTAAGCACCAAGAACATATATTTCTAGTTAAGGGGAAACTAGGACATGCAAGAAGAAAGCAATGGTGCCTGGGGTGAAAAACAATCTCCTGAAAGCTGTGCAGTCTTCTTAAGTTTCCACAGGCTTTTTAAATGAGAACAAAGGCAGGCCTGGTGGCACATGCCTGCAATCCCAGTACTTGGGAGGTGAGACGGAAGGATTGCAGGTTCGAAGACAGCTTCAGGAACTTAGTGAGACTCTGTTTCAAAAGATAAAGTAGGCCAGGTATGGTGGTGCACACTTGTAATCCCCATGCTTGGGAGGCGGAGACAGGAGGATCCTGCAGGTTCGAAGCCAGCCGAGCTGGTTTAAGAGGCCCTGTTTCCAAAAATAAAAAGTAGGTCTGGGCATGTACCCCAGACATAGAAGGGCTTCCAGGAACCCCAGTACCACCAAAAAAAAAAAAAAAAAAAGATAAAGTAGAACTGGTAGGAGTATAGTTCAGAGGTGGAACTTCCTTGGGTTCAATCCAAAGTAACACACACACACACACACACACACACACACACACACACCACAAACGTATAGTAATATAAAGAAGCAGAAGAACAGACTACTTAGCTGGGTGTGGTGGCGCATGCTTGTAATCCCAGCATTCGGGAGGCTGAGACCTGAGGATCATGGTTCGTGGACAGCCTCTGCTACTTAGTGAGGCCCTCTGCAACTCAGTGAGACCTGGCTTCAAAATAAAGAATAAAAAAAAAGAGAGAGAGAGAGCAGGGGGTGTAGCTTGGAGGTCAAATGCCCCTGGGTTCCATCCCCAGACCCACAAAAAAAAAAAAAGACTACTTAATAATACTTAGTAGCATTAACTAGATGTTCAATATTGCTTTACTTATTTATATAAATCCTTACAAACAATCCAGTGATACAAGTACTCATTGTCCCCATTTTACAGATGAAGAAATTGAGGCCCAGAGAATTAAACACATTGAAAAACATCCTGATGATGATTCCAGAATTGTGAAAACTGGGCCTTGCCCAGATCATTTAATTGCATTCAAACAAAAGACACTTTTTGAGTTGGAGGTTGACCCAGCGCTGGGCTGTAGCTTCAGCTCCTTTTGTTGTCTGCACTGAAGGGTAGTTCTCTTTTCCTCTGAGGCCGTTTGTTTCCATGCCAGGACTCTCATGCAGGAGCACCCAGGAGGATGGTTCTGTTTGAAGGACTGCCTACTGACCTGGTCTGACTGAATAAGTTGCTTCCCCCCCCCTTTGGAAGATCAGACATCTAGGAGGCTTTTGATTGACTCAGAACAAAAGCAGCCCAGTGGTTTAAGTGGTCTGTGCAGTAATTACCCAGCAAGGCTCCGGAGAAGGAAAAATCTTTCAGCCTCTATACAGAAAGACCAGCGTGAGGCATTAGCAGGTGTGCGAGCTCCTCAGAACACTGGAGGGTGGGGCGTGTTTTTAGTCGCTTTCCCTGTTGAGGAGATGTAGAAATCTCCGTTAAACCCATCATTTCATGTAATTTAGACTGCTACTTATTGGATTTTCCTTCTTCCTTTTTCTTTTTTGTATCAGAGCACCGGGCTTAGTCCTTCATCACAGGAAGGAAAGAAAAAAAACCCTTCTTGTCCTTTAGGGGTCCTCGCTGAGAAACTTCCTTGTATCTGGTATCTGGGTCACTCTTCAGTTTGTCAGATGAATCTTAAAGTAGCCTTATCTCATGAAAAATTCAAGCTAAGATACATGACTACGAAGGTGGGTTTCCTTCTCAAAGTCTCCATGATAAATTTCATCAAAAAATGTCCCACAAAGCAATGAAACCCCAGCCTCTGGAGTAAAAGAAACTGTACCATGAACAATTAACAAGAAGTGAACTTTCAGCCAATGCGAACGTTCAGTTAATGTAGGGCAAACCTGACATCCGTAGGTCACCAACAGGTGCTTAGATGGTCCCCATGAATCTGTAGGAGGTGAAATTCTTAGACAAGCCAATAATAATAATTAATAGTAGTAGTAGTAGTAACAACAACAACAACAACAACAACAACAACAAACACATCCTAAGCTTGGGGAACGATTTGCTTTTTTGCAAATATGTTGAAGTGCACATGTATATATGCTGTTTAGTATAGTAAACATGAAAGAAACATTATTTCTTTACAGTCATTAAAAGTATTTGTTAAATAGGGCATTAAGTACTTTTAGTGATCAGGTAGTAAGTAGGAGCATCCTGGGGCAGGAATTGGGTGAGGGCTAATTGGGTAGTATGTACATGTACCTCCGCTATTTTGTACTTCATTAAGATGTATGATGTATGACTTCAATGCACCAATAAAAAAAATTAAGTAGAGACAAAAAAGGAAATATAAATTAAAAATAAAAGATAGAAGAAAACTCTAAGGCTCTTCTCACTTACCTCCAAACATGGAGAGACTGTGCTCCAAACATGAATCTGTAAACCGGGGTTCAAACAAGTATTCAGAGCAGAGCCAGCAATGAGTACTTGGCAGTGAAATTACAAAGGAAACATTTGCTCGACTGAAAGAAGGTTACAGTGCCCTCATGTGTCCCTCCATAGGAATTCTTTTGGGAATTTTGAGTAGCTTTCATCTTTCCATCAATTTTTCCTGCCTCAGAGTGAGGTCCAGGCATTTAGCTCTAAAGAAAAACTGTGGGATGTTATTGGAAGTAAATGAGCAATGTATTTGACTTATTTAATCAGTAAGAATATAGAAGTAATTGTACCATCCCTGGAGTATCTTTCTACATATGAGCCTCTGTCAGGCCTGAGTTTCAGTCCTAGGCAACTACTTGCAAATTGAGCTAGTTGTAAAACCAGTCTGAGCCTCATCTGCAAAATGCAGGCACATAATCCCTGCTCCGTAGGTGTATGGCAGAGATCAAGTGAGATGGTGTAAGCAAATACCTAGCCTGGTACTTGATAATAAACATTCAATACACCAAGGTTGTTTTAGTTATCTCCAGACAAAAGCCCCAGCCAGGGATTACCAGCAAGTTAAATATGAAGCTAGAAAGTCAAACATCAAGGAAGCAAATAGAATGTCTTAGTTCTTGATTGAAAAAGCTCCCATGAATTCTAGGGCCAAGGAAAGTAGAAAATACATGCTGAATATGTGATTCCTCCAAAAGAAACTTATCCTTTCAAATGGGGAGATTTTAGTATTAGGCTAATGGTTGTCCCACAAAAGGTAGGTGACACCTGATCTCTGTCACTAAGGATGTAGTAGTCAAAAAAGAAGCCCTATTATTAAAAAAAAAAAACAGTAGTCAAAAAAGAAGCCCTATTATAAAATAAAGAAAATATTTGAAAACTGGACCCTCTTTGTGTCATCGATACAGTCCTTTTAGAAATCTTTACTTATTGAGAGGCTAACCATATTAAAAAATCAACATAAAGAGAGGTAGAAAGTGGCTGGATGGATTCATACTTTTATTTTTAATTTTTTCAGCTCTTTATGACAGAAGCCATCTCAGCCAAAGTGTTCAGCAAAATTACAGTAAATCAAATCTCTTTAACCCAATGAACCTTTCAAAGGTTTTCTCCTCCCTCCAGTAATTCTCACAGCTCTCCTTCCCGTACATGTGGGAGGGAAATATCATTATTTATGATACAAGGAGGCTTGACCTTTAAATGTCAGTGCAAGTGCAGAGTCCAGCCATTCTGCTGTTACCTTCCATGGGCTTATTGGAGAATTGCAGAAATAGTGGGAAGGTGTGTAAACTAAATGGGAAGGGAGAGGGGAGAAGAAATAGCATCCATCTATCAGTGCTGCCATCTTTTCTGTTGTATAACCTGGGAAAAGTAAAGGAAGATTTGGCTTCTGTCATCTAAATACTTTCTCTGGGAGGAACAATCGCTTTATGTAGATTATTGTCAAGCAAGAGCAGAGAAAAGGCTGCTCAAGGTTTTTACTCCCAGACCTATTTTTTATATATATGTTTTATTTGGAAGCATGGTCTCACTAAGTTGCTGAGAGCCTTACTAAGTAGCTGAGGCTGGCTTCGAACCTGTGCAATCCTCCTGTCTCAGCCTCCCAAGCGCAGGGATTACAAGTATGAGCCACCACGCCCGGTTGCTCAATGTTTTTAAGCCTTACCTCTGACCCCCAGTGGGTCCCTCAACCTTCTGGTAATCTGTTACCTGGAAATAAGGCAAATGTGTGAGGCCAAGGCATTTATTATTTATAGAAAGCATCTCCTTGGACTCATCTGTAGTTAGGGAAGACTGAGCCTTTGGGCTTGCGGTGTAGACATGCTGTGTTCTATACCACCCAACCCAGTACTTTTCTAGGCAGCAAGAAGTTTATGCTCTGCTCACTCTGTGGTTAAAACTTAAGCCAACTAACGAAAAGATACATCCTGCCTCAGACTTGAAAGTCTCCTATTTGTGTGGATTAACTGGTCAGTACATTTTCTGGATGTTGCATTCCCTTCAGTAGGATTTGAGAGGCACTTTTCCTGGTGTTTGTCTTGTTTTCTTCTTTGTGCTTTTGTGCCTTAATACTGTCAATCCTCTTTCTCCTTAGGATGCCCCCAAATCAATACATCTTGCTTTCCTACCTGCATACTGCTAGTAGCCCTGATGATACTTTTTCATTCCAGTATACCAAGAAAAAAAAGGGTCCATAAAGGAATCTATCTCACTCAGAGAAGCTTCCTTGTTTACTGTCTACCTTCCTTCCCCCTTTGTATGACAAAACAAACCCTCTTCCCCGGTCAGATCAGCCCCAATCTGTGAACCATGGTCCAGGTTGTAGGTGAGGGAGGAATTCCTGGTGGGACAGGGCCTCAAAACAGGATTAGACTGAGACACCTGTGTGCCTCAGACAAAGAAATAATAGGGCACTTTAAAAACATTTGCTCATCCTTTAATGAGAACATAAAAGCAGAATGGTAGGAATGTCTACTGGCGCTGTCTCCTCTCCAGAGCCTCTCTCCTCAGCCCTGCAGGCCGCTACAATCCCCACTTCCTTTCCTTCACTGGGACTCAGCCTCCTCTCCTGCATCTCTGCTTCTCTCCCTCCCTCAGCAGAGCCCTTGAGGTCTTTCCAGGCTCCTATCTCCAAAGCGATTAATACCATTTCAAGTATGTCAAAAGCCCTTAATGCCGGAGATGAATATTTCAGTTGTGCTTGGCAAACAGAAGCTACTGCAGTTACCAAGATTCACTCTGCTTAGAGGAGTGGAGATTAGAAATGGCTTGTTTTCTCCGTATCACATGTTTATATGCGAGATAAGGAGTTTACTATGCACATCGAAGAGAGCTTTTTGTTGTTGTCTTAACATTGTACCCGTTTTGTAAGGAGTCACTAGTGAAAACCTGCCTCAGCTGGCCCCAGATTTGCAGTTCATAGCAGCATTGTTTCTTTCAGTACTGAGGATGGAACCCAAGGGCATTCTACCTCCGAGCTATACCCCCAGCCCTATTTTTTATTCTTTATTTTGAAACAGGGTCTCACTGAGTTGCAGAGTGCCTCACTAAGTAGCTGAGGCTGTCGGTGAATGGCAATCATCTTGTCTCAGCCTCCCGAATGCTGGGATTATAAGCGTGCCCCACCATACCCGGCTTTTGCAGCAATTCTTAAATGCCCTTAGTAGACTGGACCCTCTGTCATGCTCTGTTGCTGAGCCCCTCACCATGACCTTACAGGAGCCTTTAGTCTCAACAGAGCTGGCAGCCATCTGAGTGAGGAAGATCTGAGAGAGAAGCTGTTGGGCCCCCAGGGGAGTCAGGATCTCACAGCAGGGAGTTTGGAGGAGCTGAAGGGCCACAGAGGTGCTCCTGCAGAGTCCTTGTGGACACTGAGCCTGGGGATGGACATTCATGCCAAGGGGCTGAGCAGTTTCTAAATGGCTCCTCAAGAAACTTCACCTTACTAAATGGCTCCATTTGTACACCGAGACAAACACCTAGTGTTTTGTCATTTGTAAAATTAAGCAGTGGTGACTCCGGCCCTTGGAAAAATCGCCAGAGTTTTGAGTCAGATAATCTCGAATGAAAATGTTTTGACTGCCTTCATTTTAGTAGATTGGGAAAAAAAATTTTTTTTGAGTTTCTTAAAAATCACAGGTCATTAAAATGCAAGCACTTCTAGTGAGATAATGTGTTTGCGAGCCAAATCTCATTTTTAGCCCCTTTTCTGAAAACTATTATTGAGAGACTTCTTATTAGAAATTCTATGAAGACAGTCTTCTGTTCTCTATGTAAATCAAAGCATAAAATCCTTTTATTTTCTCAGAAAAATCCAACACTTTAATATTGCTTAACAAGCGATGAGGCCATCATCCCTGAAACTCAAGTGGGACTTGACAGCACAAGGAGGAGCCCTTGTCTCAGTGGAGCCTCTCAGTTTCTGATCCCGTTTCCATTCCGGGGCTGGTCTGTCTTTCTTCTTTTCCTCCTTAAGAGATGGGAACAAGTTAATCCCCCCCCCCCAGCTTAGACATTTAACATCACTGTGCTATCAGCTCTGTAGCACAATACTGCATTCTCTTCTGACGTCTGCACTAACCTCTTCTGGCCCATTTTGAGCTTTCTCTGATGCCTGGATGCCTTTTGGTAGTTAGCATCATAAGAATGACCTAGATAAAGTGGGAGTAAGACTTTTGGTCTTTTTTTGTTTGAGCATCTTTAATATCTTAGTATTGTTTGGAACATGAAAATACTCTCTATCCGGAGTAGACAGTTGGTATTTTGTGGATGTTATTTATCTAGAAAAATAAGTGTGATATTCAGTGCTTTTTATGCAGCATCAGCTCTGGTGAATATCTGGAAAGTCGGCTGCACCGGTTTTTTTTGTTGTTTTGTTTTGCAAACTGCCTATATTACTCTGGTCTTATATGACAGATACGGCCTGGGCTAATAGAGGAGGGAAGAAGATGCAAATTAAAAATTATATAACCTGGGGCCGGGATGTAGCTCAGTGGCAAAGCTCCTGCTTTGCAGGTGTGGTGCTCTAGATTCGATCCCCGGTTCCAAAAAAGATTAAAAAAAAAAAAAAAGGCATCCTAAGCAGCGAGCAGCACCCTCCAGAACTCTGTCTGCCCACCAGCGACCGGATCACATCGGCACAGAGACTCACACGGATTCCTGCACCAAGACAGCTCCTCCCACATCACCCACTTTCAACACTGGAAAGGCTCTGCTGACTGGCCGACACTCCTAAACTCCTAATATTAAGATTTGACTAAACACATTACTCACGAACGATGGGTAGAAATCAGAAAAACAGGACAGAGAACACTATAAATATGAGAACCAGGAGTTATGAAGAGACAGCAGAAATCACGAATACTGACCTACTAGAAATGCAAGAAGGGGAGTTCAGAATCTTGTTGTTCAATATGATGAAAGGTTTTAAAACAAGTATAGAGGAGGTTAAAGGTGAAATAGAAACACTAAAAAAGAATCAGAAAGAGGTCTGGAATGAAATGAAAGAGGCAATAAGTGAAATGAAGACAGCAATAGAAAGAAACTCTGGAAGATTAGATGAAATGGAAAACAGAATATCAATATTAGAAGACAGTACATCCCAAACCGAAAACACAGTCAGCGATATACAGAAATCTTTACAGCAACAAAACCTAAACATCCAGCAATTATGGGATAATATGAAGCGCCCTAATTTACGGATAATAGGCATTGAGGAAGGGATAGAGGTACAGACCAAGGGCATATGTAATATCTTCAAGGAAATAATCTCAGAGAATTTTCCAAATATGGAAAGAGACTTGAATCTTCAAGTACAGGAGGCATACAGAACTCCACTGAGACAGGACCAAAGAAAAACCACTCCACGCCACATAATAACCAAATTGACCAGCATAGAGGCCAAGGAAGGAATCTTAAAAGCAGTAAGAACAAAAGGACAGGTGACATATAGAGGCAAAACAATAAGAATCACCCCAGACTATACAACCCAGGTCAGGAATGCTAGGAGAGACTGGTATGACGTGATTCAGACCCTGGAAGAACATAACTTCCAGCCCAAATTAATCTACCCAGCAAAACTACTATTCAAGATCAATGGGGAAGTCAAAGTCTTTCAGGATAAACAGAATCTCAAAAAATTCATGAATTCAAAGCCAACACTAGAGAAAATTCTTAAAGAAATAAATCATAAGGAAGAAAAAAGAAGCAGACTCCAGAATCAGAGAAGCGAGGAAGTTAATAAGTGGGCCATTTAAGTAAAGAAGAAAGATCACAACACCCAAGAGTAGACAGAACACAAAATGGCAGAAAACAAAAAGCATATTTCAATAATATCACTTAATGTCAAAGGACTTAACTCACCAATCAAAAGACATAGACTGGCAATGTGGATTAGGAAACATAATCCAAACATATGCTGTCTGCAAGAAACTCACCTCACAGCCAAAGACATTCACAGGTTGAAGGTGAAAGGATGGAAAAAGATATACCATGCCACCAGTGACCGAAAAAGAGCAGGGGTAGCAACCCTGATATCCAACAAAACAGACTTTAAAATAAAACACATCAAAAGAGACAAATCAGGGCACTTCCTTTTATTAAAAGGAACAATACACCAAGAAGATATAATGATAGTAAATATTTATGCCCCAAATGTGGGTGCAACCACATTCGTAAAACAAACCCTTCTGGACATAAGATCCCAAGTAGACCCAAATACAATAATTCTGGGAGACTTTAATACGCCTCTCACACCACTGGATCGATCTTCGAGGCAAAAGATGAGTAAAGATGCTCTAGAACTAAAGGAAACCATAAACCAAATGGACCTAATAGACGTTTTCAGAGTATTTCAACCAGGAACTACAGAATACACTTTCTTCTCAGCAGCCCATGGAACCTTCTCCAAAATAGATCACATCCTGGGACACAAAGAAAATACCAGCAAATTCAAAAAATGTAATATAATCCCATGCATCTTTTCAGACCACAATGGAATAAAAGTAGAAATCAACAACAGGAAACTCGAAAGAAAGTATTCAAATTCATGGAGAATGAATGATACACTACTAAATGACGAATGGGTAAGAGCAGAAATTAGGGAAGAAATAAAGAAATTTATGGAAACAAACGAAAACAGAGACACAACCCACCAAAACCTATGGGACACCATGAAGGCAGTACTAAGAGGAAAGTTTATCGCATTGAGTGCCCACATAAAAAGGATGGAGAACCACCAAGTAAAGAACCTAATGAAACAACTCAAGGATCTAGAAATTCTGCAACAATCCATTCCCAAAGCCAGCAGAAGACGAGAAATCATCAAAATTAGAGCAGAAATAAATGAAATAGAGAACAAAAAAACAATTCAAAGAATCAATAAAACAAAAAGTTGGTTCTTTGAAAAGATTAATAGAATTGATAAACCCCTGGCCAACCTAACCAAAAGAAAAAGAGAATCAACTCAAATTACCAAAATTAGAAATGAAAAAGGAGATATCACCACTGATAGTGAAGAAATTCAAAACATTATCAGAAACTACTTTAAAAATTTATACTCCAATAGATTTGAAAACCTGGATGAAATTGACAGATTTCTAAACACAGTTAACCTTCCTACACTCAACCAAGAGGACATAGCAAGCCTAAACCAACCAATAACAACCAAAGAAATAGAAACGGCAATAAAAATTCTTCCACCAAAGAAAAGCCCAGGCCCAGATGGGTTCCCAGCTGAATTCTACAAAACCTTCAGTGAACAACTAATACCAATACTTCATAACACGTTCCGGGAAATTGAAAGAGATGGAACTCTTCCAAATTCCTTCTATGAGGCCAGTATCACATTAATCCCCAAACCAAATAAAGATACCTCAAGAAAGGAAAACTACAGACCAATATCCTTAATGAACATAGATGCAAAAATTCTAAACAAAATACTAGCTATACGCATTCAAAACTATATCAAGAGAATAATTCATCACGACCAAGTCGGTTTCATCCCAGAAAAACAAGGCTGGTTCAACATACGCAAATCAATACATGTTATTCACCACATAAATAGAACCAAGAACAAAAACCACATCATCATAGCAATAGATGCTGAAAAAGCATTCGACAAAATCCAACACCCATTTATGTTAAAAACACTGCAAAAAATTGGGATAGAAGGAAAGTACTTCAACATCATCAAGGCAATATACTGCAAACCCAAAGCCAACATTATATTGAATGGGGAAAAACTGCAAGAATTTCCGCTACAGTCAGGAACAAGACAAGGATGCCCACTTTCACCTCTCCTTTTCAATATAGTCCTTGAGACTCTTGCTGCAGCAATCAGACAAGAGAAGGAAATCAAAGGAATCCACATAGGAAGAGAGGAAGTGAAATTATCC